>NW_026623594.1:468563-478760 GCF_030028575.1 Malurus melanocephalus
CCGGCCCCGGGAGCCCCCGGCACGGCCCGGCCCGACCCCCGGCCGGGCAGCGAGAGCGGGGAGCGGGGGATTCGCGCACGGCGGGGAGGGCCCCGTGGGGCTGCCCGGTGCTGGGCCCGGCACCGGTTCCTCGCCATTGTCTGGAGCAGGAGCCGCGGGCAGGGGCGCCCGGGGGGACGGGGGATGGGGAGAGGATCGGGGCGCCCACAGCTCGGCCCTGCTCCCGACCGGTGCCGCTCCCGGKATCCCGGCAGCGGGCGATCCCGCTGCCCGGCGGAGCGAGGCCTGAGGCCGCGGGGGCACCGAGCATCCCTCGCCGGTCCCGCTACCTTCGGTCCCCCAAAGCTCCTGGGCTGCCGCATCCCTGGGGGGTCGGGGTGCGTCGGCCCGGGATTGCCCCGCCGGCCTGGGATTGCTGCTGAGTCGGGGAGGGGAGTGGCTSTCTCCGGTGGAGCCCCCGGCTCTGCCCTGCCCGCGCCCCAGTGCGGGGCACCCGGCGTCGGGGCCGGCTGGATCCAGGCCCGCCGCAGGGAGCATCTCCCACTGCCAGCCCACCCGCATCTCCCACCCCGCCCGGCTGCCGCGGGGCTGCTCGGGGCCATCTGCCCCGCGATTTTCTCTCCTTGTCCCCCGGGGTGCTTGTGCCGTGCGGGGTAATAATGCCGCTGTGCAGAGCCGGGGCGCTGGACAGTGTGGGGTGCTGGGTGCATGCTGTGCATGATGCTTTTGGTGGGGTGCGGAGAGGGGGGGCTACTGTGCGCCCACCATGCAGCCAGGGGCACCCACCACCCCTCCGGCGTACACCCACCACCCATCCGGGGGCTCCCACCTCCCAGCTGGGCTGCACCCACCGCCCAGCCGGGCAGACGCCGATATCTAACTAGATCCCTGCTCTCAGGACASGGCTGCTGGGGCCTGGGCAGCTCCATGTCCCCGCTATCCCCCCGGGATCCCCGGAGGGCCCCGCAGCCGCGCTGTCAGCCCAAGGGCGCTGTGGGCAAGCGCCGTGTGTGTTGCCGGCCAGGCGGCAGCTGTCAGCCCTGGGTACATCTCGCTTCCCGGCATCCGCTGCAAAGGAGCCGTCCCTGCCAAAGCTGCTGAGAGCAGCAGAATCGGTTCCCGGGAAGGCGAGTGCCGGTGCCGGCTCCCCCCACACACGCACCTCCAACGCTGATCCCGGCCAGGTAGCGATCCCCTGCCAACCCCATCCGTGGGGCTGMGCTCGCTCCATCGTCCCCAGCCGCTCCATCCCATTGTCGCTGGGGTGCCTGGCTCTCAGTGCCTGTGGGAGCAGCATCCCTTCTGCAGGGCCCGCTGCCGGGGTGTGGGATGAGGGGTGATGCTGGTGGACTGCATTGGGCGAGGTGATGGGGACAGTCCCACGGGGAGGAGGGTCCAGCCTGGCTGAGCCGCGGAGCTGCCTGACAGGACACTGTGCCAGAGCCTGGCCCTGGGCCGGTTCCGGGGAATGCCACGCTCTTGCCCGGCCGGGATCCCTCTGTTTAGTTTGGGATTCCCCTTGCTCCAGCCCAGTCCTGGAGGGTCCGAGCATCCCCTCCCCCTGCCCGGCCCCGCGAAGGCTGCTGGGGCCCATTACTCGATCGGAAAGGAATTTGGTGCTGCTTTCTGAGCACGCCGACTCCCTGGAGCTCCCAGCCACATTGGAAACACATGTGCCGAGGCTGGGGCGGGAGGCTGGGGCGATGTGACCCCTCCCTGGCCATGGCATGGGGGGTGGGCTGCTGCGGGAGCCCCGTTCCGGCACCCAGGGATGCTGCTCTGCCTACGCCGGTGAGCAGCGGGGCCATGCGAGGGCAGCGGGGCTTCTGTCTCTTTGGTGGGGTCATGAGGGATCCTCAGTGGAGCCCCTCGGCTGCAGGAAGCCCCCCCGGGCTGCACGGGGCACYTCCACCCACGGGTGACCCACATACCTGGAGCCCGGGGGTGGGAAAGGGCTGTGTGTGTTGGGTGGAGGGATTACAGCCCACGGAAGAGGGAGTAAGCAATGCATGATGCTGACAGCACCYGCTGTGACACAGCTGGTCCCCACTGTTGTGCTGTGGGTCCCTGGGGGCAYCCCTGGGGATGCTGCTGGCCCCAGCATGGCCCCCTATCCCTGGCACTGAAAGCCTCCATCGTGGCCTGGCRTCAGGCTGTGCTGCTGCTMTGTGTCCACAGCAAGCCCCATCTGCCCTGGGAGCATCCCTGGGTGCAGGCAGCAGCAGCCTTGTGCTCAGATAGCACCCAGCACGGCAGGGTTCTGGGGAAGAAAAGCAGGCAGCCCCCAGCACCCACCGGGCTCCCCAGGCAGTGATGCTGTGGCTCTGCCCTACTTCTTTCCTCCTGTCTGCTGCCGGCTGCATCCCACCCTTCCAGCTCCCAACCCGCCGCCCTGGGCTCCCCAAAACTGCTGCCATCCTCCCCCATTGCTGGGGGATCAGGGGCTGCATTTGCCATCGTTCTCCATCGCAGACGGCACTTTGCAGCTGTTCCAGGCCTGGAAGCTGGCGCCGGCTGGGGCGGCCGATTAGCGGGATCGGGATGTGCGGATTAAAGTCAATCTTGTTGGTGCAATTATCTGCGGCTCCCTGCCAGGGGCTCGGGGGGCGGCGGGTGCTGGAGGCAGAGGGAGGCCCTCTCCCTCTCAAGCACCTGCCTGCCTTCTCCCTGCCCTGTTTTGGGGGCAGCTCTGCTCACAGAGACCCTCAATTCCCGTTCCCCAGGCTGTGGGTTGAAGCTGCAGGCTCGAGCGAGGACGGCTTTGCCCAGCACAGCGGGGATTTTGGGGCTCTGAGAAGCGCCGTGCGGGCACCATCAGCCGAATGCTGATCGGCAGAGCCGCCCACCCGCGGCGGTGCAGGGATGTGGGGGATCCAGCACGGGCGGCCCCGGCTTTCCGGGTGCAGCGCGTGACGGTGGCGGGCAGGTTTGGGTGCCTGCCAGGCCCCGCAGGTCCCCGCTGCCTGCCTGCCTCCCCCGCTCCCCTCCACTAATCACCTCGTCATCGGGGCGAGCTGCATCCCAGCTGGGATGGGGGGGTTGCCATGGTGACGGAGGATGCTGGTTGCCTAGCGACATCCATCCCCTCGCCCACCCGCCCTGGACCAATTTGGCATGCGTGGTCCCCCCTCCATCGCTGGCTGTGTGCCCCTGGGGAGGTGCTGGCTGCTGGGGGGCCCCGCGGAGCCCCCGAGGGGGGCTGGCCAGGGCACGGTGGGAGCGGCAGGGGGTTTCCCATCAGCTGGGAATGGTTTCCAAGGAACAGTCTCCATGACGGCCCCATCACACTCCGGCGGCTCATTGATTTGCTGCTGCTGGTGCTCCRGCGTCCTCCCCCGGCCTGGTGCCTGCTGGGCTGGTGGCTCACGCAGCCRGGCACGTGAGCGGACCTGGGTCCCTACCGAGGGCACAGGGCTGTCCCCAGACCTGGTCAGTAGCTGGCMGGGTTGTGAGGGGACAGGGACGGGTGTGCAAGTTGCTGTGAGGCTGTGGTGGCTTGTGGTGTGGCAGTCAGTGGGTCCCTATGCCCAAATGACTGTTGTGGCCCCAAAATTGGGACCCTTCCCCATGGCTGCCAGCAAGGGTTAGGGAATAGGGCCTGCCCCACATCTCGTCTGCCTTGCCTGGCAGTCTGGCTGTGGCGCTGTTGATTGACATGGGGTTGGGGTGTCTGTGTGCTGGTTTGGGGACACTTAGCTGGACCCCAGGACATGCCCTGACCTCAGTGTGAGCAGGATGGGGAGCTGGGGGTGCTGCCCCCCACTCCTCCTGGCTTTGGCTCACCCTTGCTGTCTCCCCAGGGCTCTCTACACATACGAGGATGGCTCTGATGACYTGAAGCTGGCAGCATCGGGAGGTAAGGTCCTTTGTCCCCTCCACGGGCTCAGCTCCATTGGTGTTTCCCCTGCCACCCATTCCTGGTGCTGTGTGGACACGGGCTGATGGTGCTGTGCCAGGTGGAGGTTTGCTGGAGCTCTCCGGCCACTTTGAGATTCAGAAGGTGATGTATGGCTTCTGCAGCGTCAAGGACCCCCAGGCTGTGCTCCCCAAATATGTCCTCGTCAACTGGGTGAGTGTGGGGAGGTGTGTGCTGATGGGGGGCTGAGCTGTGCCCACAGGGACATGGGTATGAGGGAGCTGGCAGTGGCCAGTGGGGTGTGGGTGCCCCAGAGTCCTGCTGGCCCATTGTGGTCAGTGGGGTGGGGGTCACCCTGCTCCCCCTCTCAGCTCAGTCCCTCTCTGGCTGCCACAGGTGGGTGAGGACGTGCCGGACGCCCGCAAATGCGCCTGCGCCAGCCACGTAGCCAAGATTGCCGAGTTCTTCCAGGTGGGTGACACCGGGAGSGGGTCAATGCTTCCAGGGCACTGATCCTGAACCCTGACGGCTGCTTACACCCCCRCAGGGCGTCGATGTCATCGTCAATGCCAGCAGTGTGGAGGACATTGACCCAGGGGCCATCGGGCAGCGGCTGTCCAACGGGCTGGCCCGAGTGTCCAGCCCGGTGCTGCACCGCCTGCGGCTGCGCGAGGACGAGAACGCCGAGCCCGTGGTAATGTCCCCGCGGCAGTGACGGCAATGGTGGCGGGACTGGGGCGTCCCTCCCGCCCGGGGCTCCTGTCTGCCGCAGCCCCTCACCCCGTGTGCCGCTTACTGTTACCCCTCCTCGCTGATCCCAGCCCCTCCACCCCCCCTGCCTCTCCTCCGTCCCAGGGCACCACTTATCAGAAAACCGATGCCACCGTGGAGATGAAGCGGCTCAACCGGGAGCAGTTCTGGGAACAGGCCAAGGTGGGCTATGGGGGCRCAGCCAGTATTCCCCAGGCAGTGGGGTGAGCTGCTCCCCAGATGATGGGCAGCCCCCTCATTCACCCTCCCCACCAGAAAGAGGAGGAATTGCGTAAGGAGGAAGAGCGGAAAAAGGCCCTGGATGCCCGGCTGCGGTTTGAGCAGGAGCGGATGGAGCAGGAGCGGCTGGAGCAGGAGGAGCGGGAGCGGCGTTACCGGGAGCGYGAGGAGCAGATCGAGGAGCACAGGCACGGCTGGGCTGGGTGGGATGTGGCTATGGGGTGGCTGTGCAGGTGCTATGAGCGGCTGGCTGGGCACAGGGTGTCCCTCATAGGGTGGGGTTGGGGCAGGGATTGGCAGGAGCCGATGCCCAGCTCCTCTCCCGTTCCCCACGGCAGGAGGAAGCAGCAGAGCATGGAGGCAGAGGAGGCTCGGCAGCGCCTGAAGGAGCAGTCCATCTTTGTAAGAGCCACAGYGGGACTGGGGATGGGATCAGAGCTGGTGCTGGTGATGGCATTGCCCCCAGGGATGAGCTTTCAGGTGCCCAGGGCTGGGAGGTGATGATGTGTCTCTTCGCAGGGGGACCAGCAAGAGGAGGAYGACAGGCAGCAGTTCAGGAAATCGGAGTCAGAAGTGGAGGTGAGTGTGGCGATGGCTGTGCCCAGTGCTGCTCCTCACTCCCCATCCAGCTGTGCTCACAGCTGCATGGGGATGCAGCTGAGGGATGCATGGAGGGTGGGGCTCAGCCTCCCCCATCCCCACAGGAGGCTGCTGCCATCATCGCTCAGCGGCCCGACAACCCCCGGGACTTCTTCAAGCAGCAGGAGCGGGTGGCATCGGGCAGCAGCGATGCTGTCTCGCCGGGCAGCCACAGGACAGGTGAGGGGCTGTGGGGGGCTGTGGGCACAGGGGTGGGCACCAYGACACCAGGGCACAGGTGAGTGCAGTGTCACAGCTCAACAGGTCGCAGAGGGATATGGAAAGACCAATGTGGGGAGGGGGTGTCCCCTCTGCCATCATTGGCACTGCAGTTCTGGGTGCCAAGGGTACGAAGATGGCCRGGGACGTCCTGCTCTGCTGTGCCACCATCACTGCCACCATCACCGCCACTGCCACCTCACGTGGTCCCTGCAGCTGGAGCAGCTTTCAGGGGCTGGATGTTGGGGTGTCTTCAGCAGAAGGACGCTCATCCTGCTCCCTGCTGGGTGTTGTCCGCTCACCTGTCAGGGCACTGTGCCTACAGCCAGGCTGGCAGTGTGGTCACTGTGCAGGGATGGGCGAGTGGAAGTCCATGGGTGYCTTGGGAATGCATCCCATGGTGACAGCTAAAATGGGCAGGAGAGAGCGGGGCGCTCAGCGTGCTGCCAGCTGGCGAGGAGCGCCCCACGGAGAGGCTGGGCTGCCTCACAATCTGCGCTCCAGCGACTCTTTCTGTGGGTCTAGGGGAGGAGTGTCTGTCCTGCTGGGTGCCTCCAGCCACGGGGCCGTGTCAGGGTGCTGTGCCGTGGGGCTGTGCTGTGGGGCTGTGCTGGGAGGGGGCCTGTGGCGTGTGTTGTTGTGTGGTGTGCCATGGGTCGTGCCATGGGTTGTGCTGTGGGGCTGTGAAGTGGTGCTGTGCCTCGGGGCAGTGCTGTGGGGCAGTGCTGTGGGGCAGTGCTGTGGGCTGTGCCGTGGGTTCACGCTGTGGGGCTGCGCTGTGCCTGAGCAGATAGTTGGTCTCACGGCCGTGTCCTGGCCTCTCTCCCCACCTGGCCAGGCAGTGCTGCCTCACGTCCTTCTGTCCTGCTGCCTTTCCATCCTCTTGTCCTGCCATTCTCCCACCATGCTGCCTTCCACCCTGCTGTGCTCCCATCCCGGTGCCCTGGTGCTCCAGCCCCGCCATGACTGCGCTGAGCAGGGACTGACCCATCTCTTTGCTCTCTCTCTCTCTCTCTCTCTCTCTCTCCGTCCGTCCGTCCGTCTGTCTTTCTCTCACAGGTCGTCTGCACTGTCCTTTCATAAAGACAGCTGACAGTGGGCCGCCTTCTTCCTCCTCYTCCTCCTCCTCCCCCCCGCGGACCCCCTTCCCCTATATCTCCTGCCACCGCACTCCAAATCTCTCCTCTTTCTTCCCATGTAGGTAGCTGGGAGCTCCCGGGCGTGCAGCTCCGGGGGTCGAGCCGCGGGCAGCTGCCCCACAGCCCGCCCAGCCCCACGGCACACCGGACCGGCAGCGGAGGCAGCGCGGGCACCCCGAGGGGACGGGCACCCCGAGGGGACGGGCACCCAGGAGGGGACCATGCCCCTGCTGGGGCTGGCCCCGTGCTGGTCCCTGTGCCCCTGGGGAGGGGACACGGTGCAGGCTGTGCCCATGGGTCAGATGGGGACAGGGCAGGGCTGTGCCTGGGGAGGTGACGGTCCACACTGGGGTGGGATAGGCTGTGCCCAGGGGTAGAATGGGCACAGGGCAGGCTCTGCTYATGGGGCAGCAGTGGATAGGACAGTTGTGCCCCGGATCGCGCAGGACTGTGCCTGTGGGGCAGAGTGGGATGGAAAAGGCCGTGCCCAGGATCATGTGCCAATGGGGCAGAAGAGGGAGGGACATCTCTGCCTSGACCATGCAGATCTGCGCCCGTGGGGCAGCATCAGACAGTGCGGAAAAGGCTGTGCCCAGAATCATATTGGGCTGTGCCAATGGGGCAGAAGGGGATGGAACACCTGTGCTGTGCACCGTGCAGGACAGCTTGGAGTGGAAAAGGCTGTGCCCAGGAATGTGTGGGGCTGTGCCAATGGGGCAGAAGGTGGTGCCAGGGGCCACGCAGGGCTGTGCCCCCACAGGCGCAGGGGGCAGGGCACAGAGCTGTGCCCACAAAGGCTGTGCCAGGGCACAGCTGGGTGTTGCGTGGGCAGAGCCAGCGTGGGGCTGCTTGTCCCCGTGCCTGGCAGATGCGGGGGCCGAGACTTGTGGGGGCGGTGGGGCTGCCTGGAGGGGACGTGGTGGCTGCTGCACCCACGGGAGCCTCTGCCCCACCACCCAGGAGGGGATGGGCATGCAGCGATGCGCATCTGGCAGCTCACGGCCGGGTGGGTGTGAGGCAGGAGCAATGCCGGGGTGCTGGTCCTCCCCTCCATGTGGGCAGCCCCCCCACGCCACCCCGTCTCCCTTGTCCGCAGGCAGCCAGTCGGACGCCTTCCGCAAGGCCTCGGCAGCGGGCTGCAGCCCCTGCGAGTCCAGCCCGGCCGCCACGCCGCTGGCCGAACCGGGCACCCGCGCGCCCGCTGACCAGACGCCGGCAACGCCCAAAGGTGGGCGCAGGGCTGGCGCTGCCTCCCCCTGCCCGGGGCTGCCCCACTGTGGGCGCACCCCCAGTGCAGCCCCTCGGCTCTGCTGCGGCCCCGCCACCCGCGCTTGCATGGCTCAGCGCATCCGTGCTGGCTCAGTGCATCCGTGCTGCCCCCTCTGCATCCCTGGGCACATTCACCCATCTCTGCTGTGTCCCACAGCGCATCCCCCGCTGCAGCCCCCCTTGGCTCTGCTGCAGCCCCCCTTGCATGGCTCAGTGCATCCTTGGCTCGCCTGCATCCCCTGGTCTGTCCCAGCATCCCTGCTGTGCTGCCCAGCACATCCCTGCTGTCCCTGCTGCATCCCCCAGTGCAGCCCCGCCGTCATTGCTGCATCCCTACCGCCTCCAGTGCATTTTGTAACACCAGGGCATCCCTGCTGTGTCTGCTGCACCGCCCTCCATGCATCCCCCCATCTCCAGTGCATTCCACTGCTCTGAACATGCCAGCCGTCCCTGCTGCATCCCCCAGCGCAGCCCTGCTGTCTCTGCGGGGCCCCACAGTGCGATGTTGTCCCACCTGCGCCGTCCTGCTGGACATCCTTTCCAGGGCTGCTGTATCCCTCCGTGCACCCCCTCTGCCCCACTGCGTCCCCAGCGCACTCCAGACAGCCCTGCTGCAGTCCCAATGTGTCCCTGCTGTGTCCCCACTGGCCCCTTGGTATCCTCTGGTSCATCCCATCTTTCCCTTCTTCTCAGGGCACCTCTCCCGTTCCTCCACAGCCCTTTCTGCCTCCCAGCCACTCCCCAAGGGACCAATTTGCCCCTCCCCATGTCCCCTCACTCCCAGGTGCATGCCACAATTCCCTCCCCGCCCATCCCTGCAGCATTCCCCATACTGTGCCCACTCCAAAGGACTCCAGATCCCCCCGAGCTGCATCCCTGTCCCCGGGTGACCCCCGGCCCTAGATGAGGGTGTCTGTCCCCACTGATTGCTGTCCCCTCCTTGCAGAGTCCCCCAGCCCCAGCGCGCAGGAGCCCGGGCCAGCCACGCCCAAGCAGCACTGGCCCTTCCCGGGGCCGGAGGACAAGGCCATCGAGCCCCCAGTGGATGAGCCCAGCCCCAGGCCAGTGTGGACAGCGGGGGGTGATGCCCTGGGGGACCTGGTGACCCTGGAGCCCACCGAGCCCTCCCTGCCACCCGTGGCTGACGAGCCCCAAACTGGGGAGGCCCCCAACCCTGAGAGCCTCATCGACCTGTGGCAGAGTGACGGGGTGACCCCCCCCTCCGCCTGGCCCCTGCCTGCTGCCCCCGTCCCCGAGACCCCCCCGGCCGCGCTGCCCGAGGAGGGGGCCCTGCTGAGCCTGGACGAACTGCCCGAGCCCCCCGCCACCTTCTGCGAYGTGGAGCAGGAGGATGAGGATGAGGAAGAGGCAGTTGGCGAGGGCGATCCCCAGCTGCAGGATCTGGGCTGCCAGCACACGCCCCAGGATGACACCCCGGGCCGAGAAACGCCCCCCATCACCAATGGGGAGATGGCCCCCAAGGATGGGACACCGGGTCGTGGGGAGCAGGTGAGCATCGCTGCGGGGAGGGGTCGGGGGCGATGGGTGGCTGGGGGGTCCTGACAACCTGCCCCCACCCCCAGGCCAGCGAGGGCTACTTCAGCCAGTCCCAGGAGGAGGAGGTGCCCCCCCCCGAGGAGCTGTCGGCCAAAGCCCCCCAGCCCGTCTTCTACAACAAGCCCCCAGGTGAGTGAGGACAGCGAGGAGGGGGCGTCTGCCCCGCTCTGGGGCGCCCCAAGCCATCCTGACCACCCCTCTCCCTGTCCTCCAGAGATCGACATCACGTGCTGGGACGCAGACCCTCTGCCCGAGGAGGAGGAGACCTTTGGGGGGGCCCTGTAAGGCCAGGCCCCGCTGCCGGCACAGGCAGCCCGCCCCGGCCGGCGCGGGGCACGAGGGGGCTGCAGCCGGGGGCCGGCCCCCCCTCACCCCTCTGGGGCCCCGCAGGATGAGGCYTCCAGGTGGCGGCCGCCCCGCTGCAACCCCGCCCCGGGGCACCTTTTACAGCCCCCCCTTCTCCTCCTCTTTTTTAAGTTGTCGGTAGGAGCCGTGTCAGCCCCCAGCCCTCCCTTAGCAGCCCCCCCC
>NW_026623594.1:478930-482210 GCF_030028575.1 Malurus melanocephalus
AAAAAAAAAAAGAAATAATAATAATAATAAATGAATATGGCAATAAAGTGACCCGACCGAGGCGAGGCTGAGGCCAGCGGCGTCCCCCCCCCAAACCCTGGCAGGGAGCTGGTGTGAGGGCTTTTACCCCTTCCCCACTCCTTCTTTGCTGGGAGCCCCGTCCTCCCCTGCTTGGCCCCTGCTTGGCCCCTCTCCTCCCATTCCCCCCGGAAACTTTTTGGAAAGCACAAGTTCTGTACCGGCGGTGTGCTCATGTCTGTTAATAAATAAAGCGTCTCCCACGGGGGCTGCAGCCTGCTGGGGGGGYAGGGAGGGCCGGGAGTGGGGGCGTACGGCTGCCTTCGGGAGGGGGCGGTCCCACCATGCCAGCCCGCCAGGAGGCAAACCCGAGCCACAAACTTTTATTCTCAAACTGTAACAAACAAAAAATTTAAGAAACAGAGCAGAGTCCGGGTCCCCAGCGCCCCCGGCCATGGTGGGGCCGGCGGGGGCCAGACGGGGAACCAGCCCCTTCCGCGCCGGCGGCGATGGCCCGCGCCGGGGCGGGTGTCCCTGGGGTGACACGAGCAACCGAAACCCCCCCGCTCCCCGGGCGCACAGCAAGGTCCGGGCGTCCCCCGCGGCCGCCGTTACACAGCGGTAGTCCTGCCGAAGAGAGGCATGGAGACCGGGAGGTGCCAGGGTCCCGTGTCGTAGGTGTCCCTGCTGCTGAGCTCCGAGTCCGTCCAGCTGGGAAACATGCGTGGGGAGCACTCCTGCTGCAGGTAGAGGTCCGGGCAGGCAGGGCCGGGGCTGGCTGAGCGCGGCAGGTGCAGCGCTGAACCGTAGCCGGCGTCCAGGAAAAGGGGTTTGTAGCTGGGAGGCTGCTCCTGCTTCTCCAGCCGCTCATGGCTCAGGAAAGGGGCGTTGATTTTGCGGTAGAGCCCCCGCGTGTCCATCAGCACCTCGCTGTACGGCGGGGGGGGCTCCGCCATCAGCAGCGCCTCCTCGTAGCACGGCGGCTTGGACAGGTCCGACTCTGCAAGGCAAAGCCCCCCCCGGACCCCTGCTGCCGTCAGCGCTGCGCCCCGGCTCTCCGGTCGCATCCCCCCCAAAACGGGGCGAGGCAGGTGCTCCGGGGATGCGAGAGCCCCTCCCTGCTCCTTACCGTGCCGGCAGCTCCAGGGCCGGGGGGGCGGGATGTGGTGGGGGTGGTGATGGTGATGGTGGGGCTCGAGGCGGAGGCGGTGGGGAATGGCGATGCCGGGGGGGCTGCCCCCGTAACCCTCGTAGTGCAGCGGCTCCATCTCCAACGCGCGCAGGCTCTGCTCCCGCAGCCGCTCCTCCTGCTGCCGCTTCACCCGCCGCCGCAGGTAGCTGCAGAAGCAGCACAGCAGCACGATGAGGCCCCAGATGAGCCAGAAGCCCGCGAAGCAGGTGAGGAAGGTGTAGGTGCCCTGGGACATCACCATCTTGGCAGCCGGCCCCGGGGGGAGGCCCTCGCCTCTCCCTGCCCTCGGGACGGGGGACGGGATGCTCGGGGCGGCGGCAGGGTCAGGGAGGACCCGATGCTGTCAGGGCCGCCGAGGGCATCTCCCCGGGCCGTGCCCGGCGCCGTCTCCTCTGGCCCGCGGGCGCGCCTGCCGTCAGGGGTCCGTCCTCGCCATGGAGCTGGGGGGGGCTGGAGCGGGTGGGTCAGGCCTGGGTGCGCCGGGCGGGCGGCGGGGCGGGGGGCCGGCGGGGCGGGCGGCGGGGGGACGGGGCTGGCGGGGTCCCGCTGCCCATCGCTGGGGGGGGACCGCCGGGGTGGGGGCCCTGCAACGAGACAGACGCGAGCGTGAGCGACACGGAAACGTGGACGCCCCGTTCCCATGGCGACACGCTTCACCGTGCGCCGCAGCGCCCGCAGCCAGGGGGAACCGTGCCTGGCACCCCATGCACCCCCACCATCACCCCCATGGATGCCAACCTGCACAACCCCCCTAGAATCGCCCACGGCAGCGCTGGGCACCCTGGGGCGGGAGACGGATACTGTGGTCCCACAGCATCATCTTCAAGACCATGGGGTGCCCAGCGGGACCCCCTTCTCCTGCCCACCCAGTGCACCCTAAATTGGCTGCCGAGTCCAGGCAGCTCATCCCTGTGCCGCCACACAGGAGGGTGACCCGGGGACAAGGAGGGACACGCAGAGGTGCCGGTTGCCTGCGGCACGTGGCGCTCACAGGAGCACGTGCACCGCAGCCATCGCTGGCCTCGCAGCCGCTAGGGAGGCTCAGGGAATGGTGGCACCCCAAAACAGCAGTGCAGGGCCAGGGGGCTGGTGATGGCAAATGGCAACCATCACTCTTGCCCTTTGGGCAGGGTGACAGCTTGGTCACATAGGGCCAAGCATCGAATGTCAACGGGTCTCCCCCTCAGTGAGCAGCGAGCAGCACCCATGGGTGCTCGCAGGCAGGCACGTAAGCACCCGTCAGAATTCTCATTATCGTGATGTGGGAGAAAACGGGCTCGGCAGCAGGGAGGAGGGTGAGCCTGGAGCGACGGCAGCCGAGGGCTGGGCGACCACAATGGCACCATCACTCCCTCGGAGAAAGGAGAAGGGGCGCGGGGTGCTCTGTCACCCTGCGGTGTAGGGTCACGCTGCTGGCAAGCGACCCCGGCAGGGCCACCGGGTGCTGAAGATGCGAGCCCGGCGGAAGGAAGGAGCGATGGGGAAGGAAAGAGCCGGGGCCCTGGCCATGCTCCGGCGGGCAGCGGAGGCTGCTCCATCACGCAGACAAACGCGTGGGCAGAGGCAGCGCCGGGATGTGGGTCTTTGGGGAGGGGTGCCCTGGCTGAGGCCAGSTCTATCCGGGAAGCGCTCGCCACCTCGGCGGCAACAGGCTCCACACCGGCAGCCGGGGCATCCCCGGGGAGGAGAGGCACCGTGCGGGAAGGGCCGCGGGTCGAGCCCCGGGATGACGGCCGGGGAAACACCGGGAAGCCGTGCAGGGCGGGCTGGCGGCGCCGCGGACCGGGGGCGTTCGCAGCTGGGGCGTGCGGGGGGAGCGGGGTTGCCGGGGACGTGCGGGCTGGGGGAGGAGCGGGGCCGGGCTGGAGACACTCACACCGGGCGGGGAGCGGAGCGGCCGCCGAACCGGGCCCCGCCGGTAGCCCCGGGCCGCCCCGCTACCCCCGGCCGCGGCCTGGGCCCCGCTGTCCGCGTCGCATCCCTGCCCGGTGCCTCCGCGGGGAGGGTGACACCCCGGCGGGGAACCTCCCCGCTCCCGGTGCCGGGCGCGGCACCCCTTCCTCATCCTCA
>NW_026623594.1:482744-496245 GCF_030028575.1 Malurus melanocephalus
CCCCCCGCACCCCCCGCCCCGGGACCCACCGCCGCCCGGGGGCTACCGGCGGGGACACCGGTACTGCCACGGGAATCCCCTCTCCGCCCCTGGGGAACGGCGGCGGGATGCCGGTGGCGAGAGGGCCGGGGCATCCCCTGCGGTAGCCGCGGAAGCCCCGCGGGGTGGGGGCAGGGGATCCCCCGGTGGCGGCTCCCGGTCGCAGCCTTGCGATGCCCGGTGGGGTGGTGCCGCAGGCTCCCACCGTCCGTGACCCTGCACTGGCCCTGGAGGCACCCTGGGGGTGCTGCCACCCGTTCCCCCAATGTCATCCCCAGCCTCCTCAGGGGGTGACAACTGGGTGCTTCCCGAGTGATGAGCAGCACAGGGACACCGGCAGGGAGGGCAGCCTAGCCCCTGGCAGGACCTTAAGATCCCCTGTCATAGCCCACATGGCTATTGCAGTGGGAGACGTGGCTCTGCAGGGCAAGGGTGCCAGTCTGGCCCCCGGTACCGCCAGGGACCGAAACGGCACTGGGTGTCCTGGGGTCACCCTGCTCCCTTGGGTGCCATACCCCAAAACCGACCCCTCGCCAGCCTGGCCTGGGCAGTTGTCCCTGAGCTAGGGCTCCCCCAGCCATTTGCCATCAGGGGGTTGTCACCAGCTCTTCTCTGCTGTAACTGAGGCCGGTGGCACCCGTGGGGGACCCCTCTGGCTCCTTGGGACTGCGCCAAGCTTGCGGTCAAGAGTCCCCTCTGTCCCTTCGCTGTGCCCTGGGGCTGTGCCAGGAGCGGGGCAGAGTGGTTYCGGGGCGGAGCCGTGCCAGATGCGGGTGGGTGCCGGGGTGTGGGTGCCCCACGCAGGCCACGACCCCGCCGCCGTTTCCTCCCCGTGGGCAGGGTGGCAGGCGCCCGCTGCGGCGGCACACACGGCGCATTGTTCCGCCGGGGCCCGGCCGGAAGGACTTCCTCCATCCCGGCCAGGGGATGACCTGGGCAATCCGGGCTCTGGCAGCCCGCTCCCACCACAGCCGGGCACAGCGGCGCCGGTGTCCGGCCCAGCCCCACCACCTCGCTCGCAGCAGGGCCGCAGTGCCCGTGTGTCCCCCGGCCGCCTTGGCTCCGGCTCCGACTCACCTTGCTGGAACTCGCCTCCTGAGATCCGACCTCACAGCGCGGCCACGGCAGCCGGGCACTGCCGGCTCGGTGCTTGTGGGGATGCCCCAGCAGCACCCAGGGCGGGCAGGGGGCTGCGGCCATGCGGGGGGGCCGGGCTGCTCCCTTGAGGCATGGGGACCGCAGGGAYGGGGGGCACGGTGGGGCCCACGGGCATCGTCAAGCCAGGGCAAGGGCGGGCGAAGGGAGCCAGGCCTCCGGCCCCACCAGTGCCGGGGGCCGGGAGCTGCCTTCCCCTTCCCCTTCTCCCCACGGCGGCGGGGGGAGGCAGGCGGGGGAGCGCTCCCCGAGCCACATGGTGGGCTGGAGGAGGAGCCGTTGCCCAGGCAACAGCTGAGAGCATCCTTCACCCCTGAAAATGCTGTGCGGAGCTGCTGCCACAGCCCTACAGTGCAGGACACTGCTCAGGACCCCCAGAGCCCACCCGTGCCCGTGGGATCCAGATCCACCTGCTTCAGCCCTGGACATACACCAGCACCCCCTTACCAGCACGCTGCTACCCCCCAGCAAGGACAGGGATGGGGACGAGACACCCTCCAAATGCTGGGGCACTGCTGGGCAGGTGGGAGCAGGCAGAGCCACTTCCCGGCCCTGCTCAGGGCTGGCCATGGCTCCGTTCACCCCCCGGCCCTGCCCCAGAGCCACCCTGAACGTGTGGCAGACACACAAACACGCTGCTGACCCCAGGACCTTGGTGCCAGGCTGCCATGACCCAGGCAGTGCCAGGAGGGCGGCACAAGCGTTCTGACTGGTGCGTTTGGAACAGCAATCCCCATCCCCCCGCCCGCCTGCCTTCCTTCCACGGCTGCAGAAAATTCCTGGATTTTACCCCAAGATGCCCCCTCTGAGTGTGAGAACTCCTCCTCGGCCCGCTCCCATAGCAACTGTTCCCTAGCTACCCGGCCGCACTTGCTATTCTCATCCCAGTGCAGCTGCGTGCGGCCCCCCCGCGCTCTGCACGAGGCTGTGGCCGCTGCTGCCAGCCCCGGACCCCAAATCCACCCTGCACCCCACGACTGGGCTCCTCTGCCCCCCTTTGCTCACTCCACCCTTGGTGACCATCGTGACCCTCACCCCACGTCACCCCACAGGGTCTCCCTTGGAAGGGGCTGTTCCTTGGGCTAAGGACGTTGTGCTGCCACCACATTCCCATTCATGGTGGCCTTGCTGAAGCAATAATTCACCGTGGCCAGAGGGCAGCAGGACTGTCCCGGCCCCACAGCACACCTGTGATAGCCTAGGAGGGGCTGTGCTGGGGATGAAAATGCCCCAGAGGGGACCACAGCAGGCACGAGCATCCCAAGAGAACAAGGTCCCTACTTGTCATGCTCCCACACTGACCCAAAACCTGCAGCAGAAGCCATTGAGGATCATCTCTGGTAGCCAGGGTTCAACCAGCATCAGCCCTTTTGCCCTGGAGGGCAACCCCAGCCCTTCCCTGCAGGGCAGGTGCACCAGCAGACCCCATGGCAGCCCAAAAATGAGGTTCCTGCTCCCCTTCTTACAGCCACCAACCCCGTATGGCCTGGAATGGGCCCCCCATGACACGAGAGCAATACAAGGCACGGCGAATCTTTACACTTAACAAAAGGTTAAAAATTTAAATACTCTCCAACTTTAGTGCAAGGCAAGCAAATGATACCACAGGTCCAAGTAGGTGCTCAGCCCCCCTGGGGGGCCTGGCTCAGAATGAGCAGAGGCAGCAGCACACGCACGCACACGTGTGCACATACACACACACAGAAGGGACGARTTATTGCTCAGGACACAGCTGGGACAAGTGTACACGAGAGGGGACAGGACAAGCTGAACGGAGAGGTGTGCTGATCCTCACACCACGCCCCAGGGAACCCCTGGGGACACACACTAAGCAGGTCACACTTGGGTCACAGCTTCACATGACCCCAGGAAGGGCTGTTCCCTTTACCACAGCTTTGCTCCCTGACAGCMGGGTCCTTTACGTGTCTGCTCCTCCACCACCGAGCAGGGCCTGGGGACGGACACACCTCTGCAATGCACAGGTCCAGAGCTGGTGCAACTGCGCTGGCACCATCCTGCAGTGTGCCAGGGATCACACCGACCCTTTGGCCACGGCAGCAGTGCCCGGGAGTGGCTGTGTCCCGCCGTGCCAGCGGTCTGGAGAGGGGCTCGGGATCAGCACATGTGAGACGAGGCAGGAGGCAGCAGGCTCCAGCAGACAGGAGTGAGGACGAGGCAGTGACGCTCTGCTGCCAGGACGCAATGGGTGACGCTTTGGCACAGCGCTTTCCTGTGCCTTGGGGCTGAGCAATGGACTCCGCTGGAGCCAGGACAACTCAGCACGGCCAGAAAGGTCCGGGAAAGATGATTTAGACACCTCAAGGCACAGAAGGGCCTCTGTCCAGGACTCCCTGGAGCAAAGCTTGGGACCGTTGCTCCTCCCATAGGAGGACATTTGTGCCTGTGATAGGGTGGGGGCAGTGCAGGCCCCCACCTATAGATTAAAAACCGACATGTGATATGTACAGACCGACATATATAAATATACATCCAACCTGCGGTGCCGCTTCGGCACCGTGGAATGTGTCAGCAGAGCTGCTCCAGCCTGGCCTCGGCCCACGCCGGCACCATCCCTCCCTCCCACCCTGGGCCCGGGAGGGGAGCGGCAGCCGGCGGCAGCAGCACCATCCCAAGCGGCAGATTTGGAAGCATCCGGGTTTGATCAGGGCTTGCCCGTGGTCAGAGGGGCACCTCAACCCGAGCYGTGTGCTGCTGCCAGCCTTGGAATCGTCCTCACAGTCTTCAAATACAGACGTGTTAAACTGTAAACAAATCCACCTTGTGGGACCACTGCGACCGTGTCCTTCGGGCTGGGCACTTGGGAGAGGCATGGGGGTCCCGSGGGCTGGAGAACAAGCTGTGCTCTACAGCCGGGTGGGCTCTTCCTCGCTGTCGCTGCAGTTTCCACAACAGTCCTGAAGTCAGAAGGGCAAGGAGAGGGAGGAGGGAGGGAGAGAGGAGCACAGCAAGCAGAGGGTGAGCACGGTCACACAACCCAGCCTACAGCTGCCCTCTTGCAGGGCTGSGCCAGAACCCCTCAGCCCGTGTGCAGGAGAGCCACAGGGAGGCAAGGGGCTGGAGGGGACYCCCAGATTGCAGAGAACAGTCCAGCTGCATCTGGAGGCTTAGCCCCTGGCAGACAGGCTGGTGAGCACACAGCTTGCTAGCTCAGAAGCTGTGAGGAAGCTGGGCTCAGGGGACTGCAGCCACCCAGGGACACAACTCAGTGCCAGCACAGACGCTCGGCCCCACTCTGGGCTCAGCTGGCCACAAAAGCAGCTGAAGCCCTTTTTGCTGAAATGGGAGTCTGAGCATGGGGCAGTGCCAAACCCTTCACAGTTTCTCAACCCTTCTGCGTGTCCCAGACATCCGGAGAGGAGTGAAGGAAACTTCCCACAGCCCCCTGGGAGCAGAACTCCCAGCAGYGGCAATGCAGGGGCAACTTTGGCTCAAGCTGAGGGCAAGGCCTCCCCCACAAAGGCAGCAAGAGCAGGGATGCRGGATTAGTGGCTCAGGGGGCAGTTAGAACAACAAGCAGGTTGTGCTCTGCCAGGGGAAGGGGATAGGCACTGAAGGATAACACTCCTCTTTCCCAGATCTTGCCATGTCCGTGGGCCACCGGGTATTTCCCTGAGCAGAGCAGCCAGGAGTGACTGCTCACCTCTGGAAAGAGAAAACACGTGGGAAATCACAGCTCAACCCCTGCTACAGGCAGCTGCCCATCCTCTGGCAGGTCGTGCCTGCCTCAGGAAGGGCTGGGTATCCCCAGAGCTGGCTCTGGCTAGGGCAGCCCACTGAACTGCAAAGCACCACTCAGAGCTTGCCAAGGAGCAGGAGTCAGCACCAGGTGGCTGAGTGGGTCCAGAGCCAACCATGCTGGAGTCCTACAGCTGCACACAGCTGCTGAGAGGCAGCAGCCCATGCTTTGCCAGGCTTGGAAAGAAGGCAAAGACTGTCCCAGGCAGAGGAGACAGRCAGACAAACAAGCCCACAGCAGCTGCAAGACATTTTTGTTCTCCTCATCCCTTGAAAAAGCTGCTCTCTGCCTGCTCAAAATCTGGCAGAAGTGCTCTGGGGAGCCCAGACAGCCCATTCCAACAGCAAGGACTTGTTCAGGGATGGTACTATTTGTGTCAGAAGGGGGATGACTTATTTTAGAATCTTCACCATCCCTCTGCCTGGGTGATTGCAGCACATTTAGCCAGGACACTCCTCCAGAGCCCCCTCGACTCCCCCAGCACAGGGAGTGCCAGCCAGGAAAGGGCTAGTTCCCTGCAGCTTTGCATGGGTGCCCCTGAGAACCCTGTGGTCTGGCCACCTAACACTATGGGGAGATTCTGCCCACTGCCCTGTGGTCCCCACCTGTGCCAGACCTGCCTGGCACAGGCAGGAGCAGGATCACGGYTGCTGGGGAGGAAAAGCCAGGCAAACCCTTACCTGTCTGCTGAACAAGCGCTGCAGTAACCCTTTTTTGGGCTGTGGAGAAGGCTGCCCTTTCCAGTCCAGGTCTGGGGGCACTGTGCCRTCTGTGCTGAACACATTCAGCTCCTTAAAACACTCYGTCTCGATCATCTGGAARAGGGCAAAGAAGGYTGCAGCARSTGGCACATGGAGCCTGTCACYGAGGGCCCAGCAGAGCRGGAGAGSAGCGGGCAYAGCACAGACCCTGCAGSACACTGCCCTYGGCYGTGRTGGGCACAAGCAGGAGCAAAGACCTACCTCATTCTGCCAAGGAATGGGCACACTCCCTGTGGCAAACTTCTGGTAGAAGTCATTGTCTGTGGGCTCCAGCTCCACTCCTTTCACCGTTGAGAACTGCTCGATGTCCAGAACATCCTTGCAGTAGATGGCCTGGGGCTATGCAGCACAAAGATTGCTCTAATGCCAGGCTCCACCTTAATGCCACCACCTCCACCTGCTGCTCATGCCCAGGCCACCTCTCCCTGCAGCCCAGAGCTTGCTGAACCCCTGTTCTGCCAGGCCCACGGAAAGGGATGGACCCCATCTCCCCATGCCAGGGCTCCCTTTTCCCTTGATAGCAGCAGTGACTGAAAAGGTCAGGAACAGATGGGCACTTACATCTGGCTTGAAGGGAGGGTCCAGCATGCCTGCTTCCAGCCTCCTGAAGTTGAGGTGCTTGAAGAGAGGGTGTTCCTTCACTTCCTTGGCCCCAGCTCCTCGGCACCCCAGACGCTCCAAAGGGTCTTTGCACAGGAGCTGCAACACAAAGAAAACCCATGTCTCAGGTGAAGGGTGCTCTGTGCAGGAGCAGCCCTGGGTTCCTGCAGTGTTTAGGGAGAGCACAGGCCTGCTGGGCTCCTGGGCAAGGAATGAAGGCACTCTGAACCCTCCTGTGCTGCTTTAACAGAGACAAGGGAACCKGGCTGTCACCTCTGCAGGGAGCAGCCCCGATGCTCTGCTGCTGCACGCAGGGAAGGGGGGGAGTGAAGGGACAGGGCTGCACACCCATACCATGGTGCAGAGGGAGCGGGCGCAGGGYGAGAACTTCTCCGAGTACTCCTCCTGCACTTCCTTCACCAACCGCTCCACCTCCTCCCTCTTGATCTTCTTCTTGCGCTGCTGGAAGGGGGACTGGCCCTCGATCATCTCGTACACCAGGCAGCCCAGAGCCCACCAGTCCGGGCTGAATGTGTAGCGCTCATTCTTCACCACCTCCGGAGCTGCAGTGGGACAGGGGTGAGGGATGTGTGAGGGCAGGGAGAGAACATCTTTGAACAACTTTTTGATTAAACCAGGGTCACTTACCCATGTAGCCAACTGTCCCCACCCGGCCCTTGATTGTTTGGCCCTCTGGCACATGCACAGCTAGTCCCAGGTCTGAGATACGGATGTGACCTGCACAAAGGAGGGGACAAGTTAACAGGAGAAAGTCAGGGGGCATTGTTTGAAGCTGCCAGAAACACAGGGTAACTCTAGTTCAGGCAGAGGAAGAAAAGGCTTCTCTTGACTCACCGTGGTCATCCAGTAATATGTTCTCTGGCTTCAGGTCCCTAGGAGGGAAGGGTCTCAATTAGCAAGAAGCCTGTTATCATAGCAAAGGACACAAGCAACAGCCACATCCCCAACAAGTGCCAGATAAGCAACTTTAGGATGCAATGCCCCTGCATCAGGCACACAGATAACCTTCCCCTCACCCTTTGCCCCAGAGCTGACCCTGCAAGCTCTCCCCTCCTGGGCAGAGATGGGAACAACAACCTCCAACCCTCTGCAGAGAGCCTGGCTATGGTTCCCTCTCTGCAGGTGCAGAACTCACTGTGGAGCAGGCCATGCAAGTGAGGAGCAGAGGCTTTTCTGTTTATCCTGCCCCAGGGCAAAGCACAGGGTAGGACCAGAAGGCACTTCCTGGCCAGTGTTTAGCCATGCTGTCCTAATATGGCATCACACCCCTGTGAGTGAGTACAGTCCATCGACTTTTTCTCCCTCCTCCCCAGCTCTTGAGCATGTTGGGGCAGCCTACCCTCCTTTGTTCTGGTGTCAATACTGCCCAAGGAGTTCAATGCCTGCCCTGAGACATTCACAGCATGATCACATCCTGTTCTTGGCGATCATTTACCAGCACAAGGAAGCCAAGCTAAGCTCTCCCTTTCTCCCACGAGATCAGCTTTTTGTTCCYGATTCCTCTTGCTCAGCTCTGTGCTGCTTACAAGCCTGAGCTTATTTTCTTGAGCAGACAGACCTAGCTGGGCTGGTAAGAGCAGCAGGAACCCTCTTGCTGCTGCAGGCCCTACAAGCTCTCCCAGCAGGGACCAGGCAGCACGCACCTGTACACTATCCTCTCCTGGTGCAAGTCCTCGAGGCCACAGCAGATCTCAGCAGCATAGAAAGCTGCCCTGGGCTCCTCGAAACCAGCCTCTCCCATGTGGTAGATATGGAACTTGAGGTCCCCTCCATTCATGAGGGTCAGCACTAGGCAGAGAGCATCTTTAGTTTCATATGCATAGGCTAAGCTCACCTGCAATTCAGGGCAGAAAGGCTGTTAGAWGACACAGCTGGAGGAGGGAGGTGTCCACACTCCCATGGACACTTTGCCACCCAAGCAGCCACTCCCAGGCTAAGGACTGGCCTAAGACTCAGGACTCAGCCTTTGCCAGCAGAGGAGGAACTGTGCAAACCCAGGGAGAACATGGCAGTCCCAGCACACCCCCACCTTTCCTCAGACAGGGAAGACACTATTTYCCCAAGCAAGAGCTGCTTTCCCCCATGGGCAGGCAGCACCCAACACCACTGGGGCAGAATCTGATGAACCCTCTGCAAAGGGAGGTTCAGGTTCTTCAYCACACAGCTCAGGGCTGGGCTTCTYTCCACCCCAYTGTCTGRAGWGACAGTTTTCACTGTTTGCTTGTGCCCCAAAAGTCACAAAGGCGCCTGTAACACCAAGTGGGTGCTTGGGGCTGACTTTGAGGGCATTTATAGYATGTTSTGGAGACAGTAAAGGTCCTGCCAGACCCCAGCCTTGTGAGAGACGTGCAGCCACCAGGACCCTGTCCCATGGGCAGAACCTGCTCCTGCCTCTCCACACCAGGTGAGGAGCAGAGGCGCCAGGCTGGCTGGTTGGAGGAAGAATCAACCATCGCAGCAAAGTGAGAGCAATTCCTATGTACTTACTACAAACCTACTGTTCACTTTTTCCAGGATCTGTTTYTCGTTCAGGGCCATGGCTTCTCCCTTCCTCTTTTTGATGCGTTTCTTCTCCAGTTTCTTGCAGGCATACATCTTCCCTGTGGCACGCACTTGGCAGGCACACACCTGGAGAGAGGACAAGGTTCAGCATCCTCCCACTGCCATTTCCAGAGTCGGGGCTTAGGTTCTGCCCTCAGGAAGAGGTTCTGCTCTCAGGAAGAGGCACAGGAAGGCAAAGAAGCCCATTGTCAAAGCAAAGACACAGGGAGCAGTGACAGCTCCAGATGTCACAGAGAAGCAGGAGCCAGCTGTAACGCCTCTAACACCTGTGAGCAGCACYGTGGCTGGTGCCTGGGAAGACAGAAGGCTGCTCCATAAACAGAAGGAAGCTTGGCAGGAAGTTTTCAGGAGTGCAGATTGCCCTGCCAAGACACAGCCAACAGATCTGACTCTGCCCTGCTGGCAGTAGGCACCACAGGGCTTGTGCTACCAACCCTGCACCTCCCACACCTCCAGCACCTGGAGAGAGGTGAGGTCTGCCTCTCAGGGAGAGCTGACAGGTCACACGAGGCACAGAACACAGCAGAGCCCACCACAGAGCCCCCACAGCCCACCCAGCCAGCAGCACCTGCCTCCAGGTGCTGGAGCAGCTTGTGGTAACCTGATGGCCAACCCAGCTCTGCCTCTGGCAGCAGCAACAGTGGCTGCCTGGCACCCCGAATGCACAGGAAATGGTGGACACTCACCTCCCCAAAACCGCCCTTACCCAGYACACGGTACTGGCGGAAAGTGTTTTTGGTCACTGGCTGCCTGTGAGGGAAAGGAAACCAGAGTGAGATGTGAGAGAGCAGGGGCTGAAGCCCAAACCACCTCCATGCTCTGGCCTGAGAGACTGCGGCTCACCCCAAACCCCTCCTCAATCCAATTCCCTGAAAGGCAAGCAAGGCTGGGGCTGCTGCTGATGCCAACAAACGGCCCTGAGGGACAGCAGAGGCCAGGCTGCTGGCTCCTGCCAGGGCCCAGCATGAGAAGCAGCCCCAGGGACCCCTCAGGTAGGCTGTGTGAGCAGAGTGCAGGTTTCCCAGCGATGCAGGGAGCGTTACCGTTCCAGCCATTTCCACTGCAGGAAGCGGTTGAAGTACAARCTGTCGAGGTAGTCGGCAAAGGGAGCCACGCTCAGGTATTCGTGGATAAGCCTAGGAGAGAGCAGAGGCAGCACGGTTCCTGAGAGCTGATCACAGCCAGCAGCCCCACAAAAGAGGAGGTGAACAGCCCCAAAAGCCTGTTTACCTTGCCATCCGCTCACCCAGCCTGGTGCTGAATCACCCACATAGCCCTGGCCCAGAAAGCCCCACTCCATGCTAAGCCTGATGCGAAAGGAAGGTGCGTTGGAGGTACCACTGTGACAAACACAGCACCCTGGGACTAGGCTGGCACTGCTAATTGTGCCCTCTTGGCACCAGCCAGGGCTGCAGGACAAAGGGGGACAATGGGACTCTTTGCAATTGCCCCTCTGCTCACAGGGCAAACGTGCACACAGGCTGTAATCAGCTGCTAGCAACGTTCAGCACCAGGCACTGAGTTGTTCACTATCAGATGAATATCCAGCACAAAAGGCCACAGGGGATCCTGCYYGAGAGAGCTAACTGCCTCRGAGAGCTGTGCCAGGACTGCCCAGYGGAGTGAGGAGCCTTAGACAGTGTCTAGACTGGAAACACGCATCAAGGAGAAGCGGATGGGCTCTCCCCTTTCAGAGYKTGCCAAGAGCAGGCAGGGCCCAGCCCGGAGGCTCTGCATTCAGACACGACACTGGTTACCACACACGCAGCTAACACTCCCCAGAACACTGCAGCACATGGGTTGCCTCAGCCCTGCACTCAGTTAGGCAACAGGCTCCAGCTCCTGTGCAGGGAGGGGTGAGCCTGTAAGCCTGGTTTGCCCAAGAGCTTCCGCTTCACACCCGGAGCCAGGACCTTGGCCACTACTTCTGTGATGGGAACAGAGGTGACCTTAGAGCCCTGCAGCACCAGCCAGAGTAACCCAACCACAACAGCCACTTCTGCGTCTGCAGGAGGGGACAGCTGGCACAGGATGGCACCCACTGGCTCAGCTCGACAGGAGCCTGCAAGATTTTGGCACAATGCTGGGAACAGCACYGCTACAGGGTCTTCCCAAATGCAGTGCAGACTGGGGGGACTGACAGAGGTTTCTACAGCAGCTCATGGCTCCCAGAGCACAAGATCCTTGTGCTTGCTTTCCAGGAGCTGGGCTGCAAACTGCTGTCCCAAAACTCCCCAGCCTTAGCACCAGCTCTCACTCTCCCAGAGGAAGGAACCACGAGGAACAAGGTGAGTCAGCTGCAGCATCATTCCTGTGCCATGTGTGACCTGCAGGCACAGCCCGACCTTCCAACTTACTTAGTGCATTCCTTGAAGAGCTCCTTGGAAGGCTCTTGCTCCAGCCTTTCACAACAGGCATCCACCAGTTGTGAGGGAACTTCAGGCACATGGTCCTCACTCTGGGGACAAAGCATGGAGTCAGACATAGGGAGCAGAGCTCAAGGGTCAGTGGGCAAAGCAGTGTGGCAGCTTGTGAGGTGGTGGGGTGGCTCAGCACGTTGGCTATGGCAGGACATGGGCAGTGACAGCTGCTGGCTTCTCAACTGCTCTACCCTCGAAGGCAGCAAACACAACCCTCTTACTCACATTTGGCTTCAAGTATTTTTCAATCAGGTGCTGCCCACATTCCTTCCGCTTCTCATCTGGAGCCACTTCGTACCCTGCCTGCAAAGAGCAAACAGTGTGAGGGACAGGTCCAGCCAGGAACCCAGCCTTGCTACTGGGCAACAGCTGCAGAGGAGCAACACCCTCTGCCCAAGGTTTCCCATGCTCTTCTTGAAAATCAGAACTCCAGCAAACAGCTCCCTAAGCAAAGGCCCAGCCCTACCTGGGCTGTGACTCACAAGTTTTTCCTACAGAAAAACCCTATGTGCCCAGAAGTAGCTGGCAGCTCCTGGAGCACCCAGCCACCCAGTTCAAGCCCAGAGTGTCAAGAGCATCCCTGCCTCCCCCAATGAAGCCCGATGGGTTTTGCTCTTACCACGGCATCCAGGAACTKGACGCAGCGCGAGAGCTCGGGGCGCGTGTCGCAGAACTGCCGGAAGAGCATGTGCCCGATGGGCTGCTTCTCGCACAGGCTGTGGTAGTCCCGCTCTGCAAATGGGAGAAGGGCATTCACAGCCAAATCCCAAAGGAGCAGTCCCAGCCCACCACCCTGGGCACTGTGACTCCTCAGCTGGGCTGCTGACAGGTCCCACCAGCCTGAGGCTTCCTGAAGAGTGAAGCACACTCAGTGGGACAAGGGACATTACTGAGGTTTTACATTCCCCTGTGGAAGACCCTCTACCCTGAAAGAGGMTTGAGCTGTTCTGTTCAGCCTGAACCTCTTGTTTCTAGCTGAAACAGAAAGATCTGCTTCTTGCCTAAAGGCTCTCTCCCCTTCTCTCCACAGRGACTGACCAGCTACTCCAGACACACAACTTTCCTTAGAACATGAGGAACACACCAAGCTTATCTCAAGGCAGATCTTCCAGGCCAAAAGTTGTTCTGATGACTCCCTCAAACCACTTGTATTCCCAAAGGCCCTGCTGGAAGCAGCAGCATCAAAATGGGAGGCACCATTTCCACAGATGCCTKTTGATGTGCACACAGCAGTCAGAATCCCCACTCCATGGGATAGCCACTTGTATATCAACTCCTACTGCTGTCCAGAGCTTACAGATTCCTCCTAGCTCTCTCTGAAGTTTGGCAGCCCAGGCACAAACCCCYTTGACTATCCAAAGCACTTCCAGTTCTGTTTTTTCCCTCCCCTTTCACTCAYAAGACGTTGTCTGATCACAGGCCAGAACACATTTCTGTGACAGCCACTGCCACCAAGGGCTGTGRGCTGCCTGCAGTGCAGATGTTCAGCCACCCAGGGGATCCCAGCGCTGGGCACTCCCAGCCTTCCCCTCCCTGTGCAGCAGTTTCTCCCGAGGAAGCTGCAGCTTCCTGAGGGTGCAGGAGAAGGCAGAGCCGGGCGGGCTGTGGTGGGGGAGGAGGCTGCCTCTCCAGCTCCGCCGCACCAGCCGGTTTCCTCRTGTCTGCAGGGGAAGGAGTTCCCTTCAGCTGGAGAGGACCAGAGTTTGCTGTCRGCAAGATCTGAAGCTCTCAGCTGCCCTGGTCGCTGTCCAGGCTCACACGAGGTTACTCCGTGTGGTCAGGGCACAGAAACCTTAATTCTGCAGTGGGCAACCAGCCCACCATGCCCACGGTCCTGCCAAGACTCTGCAATAGGAAAGAAAGGCCTTTCTAGTGTGAGGTGAAAAGAAAGACACCCCAGCCAAAGAGTGACCAAGCTCAAGGAACGGGGTCATCTCTCCTGTGGGAAAACCAAGTGAACCAAGTGAAGCTGCTGCCACCTGGGTCAGAGCACTTCTCACGTGCCTCTCCAAAGGGAAGTGAGACACGGGCGGTGACAGCCAGTGGCTGGGAGGGACTTGCTTCCCAAATCTTCACAAGGTCACTGTCTTGGATAATAGGACAGCAGAGACAGAGACCACCAGCACTCACCACTGCAAATGGGCAAAGTTCAGTGCTGGGAAACATGGCATGACAGCCACAGGAAG
>NW_026623594.1:496660-500398 GCF_030028575.1 Malurus melanocephalus
AGCTCAATCCGGATGGAAAACTTAAACAAGCCCTCCTCTTCCCAGGAAGCAAAGCACTTGCACCCTCTGTGCCCCAAAACAATTTCACATGATCTCAGGACCAAGCCTGCTGCACAAACAACATTAAAACCATGAAGAGTACAAAGTACAGAATGAAAATGACAGGCCAAGCCCTGCCCAACTCCAGTTCTCAYCCACACCACACAGCAAGTTTGCCAGAGAAAAGCTGCTGTTAGAATGTTAGAGGTCTGTGGAGCTGAACTGAATCCAGCCAGGAAGAACACAGGATGTTAGCAGGACTTTTGTTATTTATCCAAAGGCACCCAGAGTGCCACTTCAAAACTCTACAGCGTGGAGCACACATGGAAGGTGATGAATCATGAGTGAAGCTCATCACAAGTGTGTGTCTACATCACCAGCCACTCACCTACCCATCATTTCTTCCCTACACCCTGAACTCTGAGCAATCCTGGCTGGGATTTGTGCCTGTTATATGCCCCTGACACTCAATTTGGGGTGCACAACTCTCACACCCTCGCTCTCCCTCTGGCTCTGACCAAGCCCTGCATCTCACCCAGGGTTTGCCGAAGGTCCTCGCAGAGGCTGATGTGGGGGAATTGMAGCATCTGGCGCCATTTCTTGCTCTTGCCTTTCCGGTTTCCTCCACCACCTGCAGGGCACACAAAATCAGTACCATGAGTCAGGAAGCAAAGGTGTCCTGAGTGCAGCCTAGCCTTGCCAGGAGCAGAGGAAGGAGCCTGCCTCTAAGCCCAGGCAAGGAAAACAAGACCAAAGTGGTACCACAACCTCCTGGTGGGATAAAAGTGTTGGAGCCTCTACTGCCAGAGGAACTGGGCAGACCAACCTCTGGCTGGTGAAATCCTAAACAAGAACATGAAGACCTTTCATGATGGGAGGATCCCACCACAGCAGTTCTTGGCTCCCAGGCTTGTCCCCAGAACCTCTGCATCACTAATCACCCCTCCAGGCCATGCCAGGCTTGGTGTGAAGCTCTTCCTGCTTCAGTAAAGACGTTCTTGCCACCTACTCATTCCAGACTGATTGCTTACTCCAGGGAGGGGCTCTCAGAGAGAGGACATGAAGCTGGGAGACAGGAATTCCTGCTCTAATCCTGGCTCCACAGACAACTCGCTGTATTGCCTGAGGCTCATCACTTCAGTTTCCCACCTGTGAAGTGGGGACACTCCCACCTTTCTCCAGAGATAAGCCAGCCTCAGAAAATCCAGATCCAAGAACCAGGTATTACTCCAGCTTCAGCTGCTGGAGTAAATGCCCAGTGCTGTAGGATAGGGTGGGAAAGCTTCTAGATAGACCAAAAAATTTACATCATAGCAAGCACTAAGTACTGATTGCTCAGATCAGCCARCCTCCAGGGATTGCTTTCCCAGTGCCAACACACACAATTTCCCACGTCTCTTTGGAAATCCATTAAACCACCCAGCCAAAGTGGTCAGGCCAAGAGCTGGGCCGAAGGCCTGGCTTGCTGAAATCACAGAGGGGTTGAACATAATTTSTCAGCTCTTGAGAAACACTTTCATAATACTTTCCTCCACTGCGGATGCAGTTCAGCCCCAAASCCTAGACACAGTCCCCTGRCATCCAGCTCCCTGAAYGGGACAGRCAGGTGGGATGGGGCCATCCTGGTCAGCCTCRTGTCCGAGCCCCTGGCACGCTTTGGGTCCCTGCACTGCATCTGCCCTGCACCAGCAGCTGGGCCGCACGATTGTACAAACTCAGGAAGGAAGTGACTCAAGGGTAAGCAGGGCTGGAAGAAACCAGCGGCGCAGAYACCTTCTTGTCAGCCACAATGAAGCGGATGGGGACAATGAAACGAGGCCAGGGGAGGACAGGCCATCCTCACCCCAAGAGAGCTCAAGGAAAGGCAGAGCAAAGCCCCACAGCACCYGGAGGTTGCGTTTCCTTGAGTTGTTTGCTTTGAAAGGAGGTTCCAGCACCCTTCACGTGTGGTTCTCCCCCGCCCTCCCAGCACTGTGGCCGACACTCCAGCAGCGAGCTGGGTCCTGCACAGCAATCTCCCAGCACCCCTGGTTTGGGGATGGGGTGGGCTGTCTCCAACCTGAGCTCACCAGTTTGGGTGATGGATGAGAGCTGGGCTGTTGTTCTTCTGTCAGGGCAAGGGGGACAAGGATCCTTCACCTTCCCCGGGCCAGACCAAGCATGGGGCACGTTCGTGCTGTGGCAGCAGCTGAAGATGATTGCCAGCAGCCCCTCAGCACATTCCAGCTCACCTCTGCATTCCCACACCAACTCAGGAAGCTAGAGAAAGGCCAGGCTGGAGCAAAGAACCCAGCACTGTCAGATGTGGCCTGCAAAACAGCTCTGTCCTGTCACAGAGGAGCTTCCTTGCCCCAGTGGCCACCCAGCTACAAGTGGGATAGCCAGCAAGAACACCTTGGCTCTCACAGCCAAAAACCACTCGGCACAAGGGTGACAGTGGGTTGTGTCTGCCTGCAAACTGCCCACTGCTGCCGAGGGAGAGGCACCAGCGGAGCACGGGAGGGACCGCAGCAGCTGTCCAGCACCTCGTGCTGCATCAGTGCCCAAACTCCATTCCCGAGGGCACAACGGGAGCCACTCTCCAGATCATTCCACGTGAATGTGGGCCTCGTGCCTGGAGGTCACAAACCCCCGTTTGGTTTTGAACCAAACCTTGCCACTATGAACCTGAACGTCATGGTCCACCACGGTCACTGTGCCAGGAGTACTTACACTTAGCCTGGTTTTCAAGCAGCTTGGAAATGTTTCTGCCCRTGTAAATTTAATTTCGCTGCTTTTTGCTCCCACAAATCTAATCTTCAAAGCYMTCTAACTGGATTTCAGYGGGTCTCTCAGGCTCCAGGACRGCTCGGTCTGGCCAGTTGCMCACCAAGGGCCAGAGGAGACTGTAYTCCYCCACCACATAYGTGACCTAAAGAACTCATCAATGCCTGGCTGAAGCGCATCTTCTCTGCAAAAGGACCAGGTTCCTATGTGAGACTTCCCATCCCCTCCTGAGGCTTCTCCCCGCAGCTCCCCTGCATCTTCAGGAYAGCCCCGCTGCTGCCAAGCTGCATCCCACGCCCCGGCCCTGGAATTCGGCGTGGCCCTGGGGCAGTGGGAGCGCTGTGAGGCCGCAGCAGAGCTCCGGGAGCCCCGCAGACCCCGGTGTGAGGGCGGCGGACGGGTGGGGCTCCCCGCCGCAGTTTCGGGATCGGCCCGTGTGTGGGGAGCAGCAGTTTACGGGACTGAAGCAACTTTTTTTTCTCCTACGGAACCCAAAGTTGCCTCTCCCCTGTGCCAGAGGAGCTGGAGCAGCCTCTGGAGCGGGCAAGGCGGGACRGAGATGGGGCGATCTGCACCGGAGAGACGGCGAGGCCGCTCGGGAGAGAGCTCAGCGCCCTCGGAGCGAGCACAGCACCCCGCGCCGGGCGGGAGGAGCCGAATGCCTGTGTCCAGCCCGCGCCGTCACCTCCCCGCTCCCCGCCAAGGAGGCCGCGACGTCCCGGGAGGGACCGCCCGGGCCGAGCCCCGGGGCGGCACCGCCGGGGCCCGCAGCCCGGGCCTGTCGCCTCGCCAGCTCCGGTGCCCGGCGCCGCTCACCTTCGCGGGCCTTGAGCAGGACGGTGTTGGCGACGATGTTCTCCAGCTCCATGGGCCCGCGGGCGCCGCCGCCTCCCGCCGGCTTCGCTCCCCGCGCTCGGCCCGCGCCCGCCGCCC
>NW_026623594.1:500525-528774 GCF_030028575.1 Malurus melanocephalus
CCCGCGCCGCGCTCCCATTGGTCCGTCCCTCCAGGAAGCCCCGCCCCCTCCGCCGCGCCACCGCCCTCCCGTTGGCCCCGCGAAGAGCCGAGCGCGGGGCGGGGCCAGAGGAGCGCACGTCATCCGGCGGCCATCGGCGAAGCGCGGCCGGGGCGAAGGGGCGGGCGCTGATTGGAGGGTTGAGATGTCACTCAGGAAGTTCCGCGCACTGAACGGGCCACGCCCCCCGCCGTGTCTGATTGGGTGGGGAGCTGCCACTCAGCAGCAGCGCGGGTTGTGATAGGGCGCTGTGTAGTGGGCGGGGCCGCGCGGCTGCATATAAATGAGCTCCGGGCTCGGGGGTGCCGTGTGTGTTTCTCGGGGTCGAGGTTGTCCCGTGTTTTCGGGTTTTTCCACCGGGCGGGGTCTCTCGGAGGTTTCCTGTTGTTCAGGGGCTTCTCCCCACCTTCGCAGCCTCAATAAACTCCAACGCACGCACGCTCGTTCCTGGTGTCTCGGTCAATGCCGGTTACCGGGTGGGTGGCCGCTCTCCCCGGTCCCCGCTGCCGTGGCGGTTTGGGTTTTCTCATCCCCCAGTGCAGCTGACCCTGACAGCTCATGGGCCGTTCTGATGTTTTAACTCCCACTAGCTTTTTCCTACCAATGTTTTCCCCTAAAAGCCAATTTTTTTTTTAATGATACCTAAATTAGCAGCAACATTACCCTGTCTGAAGAAAAGCTGTGGTATGGGAACCTCTCCCCAGCAAAGCAGTCGCTGTTTTCCCTGCAGAGCTGGCCTGTACTCGAGCACCACTTGATGACATGTCAGCTCCACAGGTGACCTGCCCATCTCCCTGCCTCTCCGGGCACAAAACCGCTCATTAMTCCTCTTAAACCAAGTGGTGTCTGCCCTGCTTTGTGCTGCTTCTGGCTTTTGAGTAAGGACATCACCTCTGCCTTCCCCCAGCTTCTTGCTCCGGTCCATGGGAGATGGCAGTTGGACTGCCCCTGGTGCCAGGGTGCTGGTGGCCAGGGCACGGAGGAAAAGATGGGCAGGTCCCTCAACTGGTCTCTGTCAATGGCAGGAGAGCAGTGTTCATGTCCTCAGGCTGCAGTGAGGATGATAACAACAAAAATTACTCCAAGTGCTCACTCTCTGTGCAGTCGGTACTGCCTGTGGCTGCTGTGCCCTTCAGCATCCACAGGAAATCAGATGTCATATCTTCTGGGTACCAATCTGCAGCGATTTAGGAGGAGGAGGAGGAGGWGGAGGAGGAGGAGGATGTGTTGCCCTGCCACATCTTGGGGGTAATCTCTCTCTCACCCTGCCTGGAGGGATGAGCTCATGTTGTGAGAGCTCCTCTTTTAGAGCTGTTTTCCCTTCAAAGCTGGCACATGTTTATTTTGAACTTCAAACGAGACGACTTTGTTTCCATCCACTTCCAACATTAACCCTTGGGTTGCTATTTTCTGCTTCCTCCCACCTGGCATTTTGCAGCACCGTTCCCATCACCAACAGGAATAATGAACAATGGGATGCTGCTGGAGCAGCACCAGTGTCCAGAGGATCCTGATGTCCCCAACAGACCCAGCAGCAGCACAGATGGTGGAACTGTCACTCTGCTTTTGAGCTCCATGGCGGGGACATGGCTGGAGAGGGAGAGGGCTCTGAACCTGAGTTGTCGGGGAAGTAATTCAAAAGAATCTTAGAAAAGTGAAGAAACAGCCTGAAAATGCAGGGTGAAGAGGGGGACCAGATGCTCCCAACACCTCATCCAGCCCTCAGGATTTGATGTTTCAGACATCAGCCTGAATCTCCCTTTGCTGACTCAGATTTTGCCCCCATATCCTGGTGTTGCCTTGCCCAAGCAGGGGGACCCTGAGTGCCCCATTCCAGCTGCTCCCTGTCCCCTCCTGCCCTGCAGCATCCCAGAGCTGTGTGCTCATCCCCAGGAGGAGGGATGGTGCCTGGTACCCTGGCTGACACCAAGGGAGCATGGCCAGGCCATTGTGGGTCCCCGGAGTGCTGCCACAGGGCTGGTGCCCCCCGGGAGAGCTGGCCTGGCTGTGTCCCCTATGTTTGCCCTCATCTCCTGGGTATTTTTAGAAGCAAAGTGTTGTTCAGTAGTGAAAAGGCGAACGGCAGCCGCGGGAGGGGAAGCCGGGCGGCAGCGATAGGGCAGCTCCTTCCGCAGGCAGTGCCAGTGCAGCTCCAGCCACTGGGGCTGAGCGCCTCTGTGGGGTCAGCAGTGGGGCCCATCCCGACCCCATTCCACTGGGAACCTCTGCTGACCCCAAAGCTCACACCAGGAGCCTCCCTGCATGGGGACAGCAGTGATGGCCCAGGGAACCTCAGTGCTGCAAATATCCACATCCCATCCAGCCCCCCCAGACCCCAGCTGAGCCCCACCTACCCCGACAGGGGCTGGGGGGGCCAATGTTCCTTGGGCTCCAGCTCCCAGGCGCCAGCAGCTGTTTTTAGCTCAGAGAAAGTCCAATGTTTTGAGATTTTCTATTTTGAGCCRCAAAGCTGAAGAAGTGGAGCAGCCCCTGACCCCCGGGTGTCTGTGCAGAACAGGGCAGGCAGCCAGGCAGGGTGGGTGTGGGGCGGCTTCTGCCCCCCAAGGGGGATGTGGTTGCCCCCGGGTCTTCGCCCCACAGCTGCCTCCGTGGCCTCTTGCACGTCAGGCTGTGCCGGAGCCTGTTCCCATGCGATCCCATCTCTAACACTCTCCCGAGGGAGAGCGGCCTTTCCGGCACTGCGATTTCRTTCCTCCTTTCCCTCCTGCAGCGAGATCCCTGCAAAGCCCCTGAGCAGGATGTGGGGTGTTCCACACCAGACCTGCACCCCTTGTACCCCACCRTGTGTGCCCCCACAGAGCCCCATGGCGTGGCACAGCTGGCGTGTCCCCAGCCCTGGCACAGAGGCACAAGGCTCGGACTRGGCTGCTGTGGTGGCAGAGCCCTGTGCTGGTGACGCTGCCACGTGGAGGGTTTTGTCTCCTCACAGCAGTGGGGTCCAGCCCCTGCGCAAGAGGATGCTGGGGGACACTGGCATTTGCCTGGCAGTGGGGAGGGCTGGTACTCACTGCAGCTGCCACAGCAAGTCATCACCACCAGTGCTGCAAGAGATACATATGACACAGGTGACAGTGGGTACTGGCACTTGATGCCGCTTTCTGGGCTCCCTGGAGGCAGATGCCAGCCCCGGACACAGGCTTTGGTCTCATTTTATTCAATCCTGCATTTCCAGAAGCACCTCGAGCTGCACACCAGCACTGCCATCCAGGGCGTGCGGTGGGGCCAGGTGCTGTGAACCCTGAATAGGGCTGGTGACCACGTCCCAAATGTCCTGACAGGTCCCTAAGTGTGGTGCTGGCGGGGGATGGCGAGGAGCCGGCGGAAAGCAGCTCGGAAGTCCCGGTTGAAGAGRGTGTAGATGAGGGGGTTGACGCTGCTGTTGCAGTACCCGATCCAGAAGAAAAAGTTGAAGAGGGGCTTGGAGACGTGGCAGCCCTCCCCACAGAGAGCCCCCAGGCTGTAGGTGAAGAAGAAGGGGAACCAGCACAGCACGAAGGCCCCCATCACCACGGCCAGCACGACGGTGAAGCGCCGCTCCCGCGCCCGCATCAGCCGSCGGCGGCACAGCAGCACGCTCTGGTGCTGGCTCCGGCGCCGCCATCCCGGCGTGCCAACACCCGACACCTTTCCATCGCTGGAGGAGGGCCACGGGCAGCGGGCGGCGAGCAGGGCGGCCGTCCGGCGGGCCGTCAGGCGGTAGATGCGGCAGTAGACGGCGACCATGACGAGGCAGGGGACGAAGAAGGAGGCGGCGCAGGAGGCCAGCACGTACCAGGTCTCCTGGCTCAGCTGGCACTCCTGACCCCCCGGCCGTGGCCGCAGCAGCGGTGGCAGTGCCACCAGGGCCGCCGCCGCCCAGACCGCCCCGATCATGCCCTTCACCCGCCGCGGGCTCCGGCGCAGGTTGAGCCGCGCCGCTCGTGTCACGGCCCAGTAGCGGTCGAGGCTGATGGCGCAGAGGTGCCCGATGGACGCCGTGCACAGCAGCACGTCCAGCGCCAGGTACAGGCTGCACCACAGACCACCAAAGTACCAGTAGCCCATCACCTCGTTGGCCAGCGAGAAGGGCAGGACGAGGACGGCCACCAGGATGTCTGCCGAGGCCAGGGACACCAGGAAGAGGTTCTGCGGGGCCTGCAGGGCGCGGCTGGTGGAGATGGCCACCACCACCAGAGCGTTGCCCAGCAGTGTGGCCAGCAGGATGGACAGGGCGGCCAGCAAGATGAGCCCCGTGGCCGCGGGTGAATGCGGGGCGCTGCCGGCGCCGCTGCCGTTACCGGAGGCGTTGGGAAGGGCGCTGGATGCTGGCTCCATGCTGGCCCAGCCCCTCARGCTGATGAAGCCCCATCGGGCTTTCCCCACCCTGCTCACCGGTCCCACAGCAGCTGCGGGTGCAGCCCCAGCATCGCTGAGTCCCCARGGGGCTCTCCCGGCCGCCACCGCTCCCGCACTGACCCGATCTGGTGGCGAGGTCGTCCTGGCCCGGTGGTTGCCCAGCCGGGCATGCGGGACGGCGGCAGTGCCGGGAACACGGAGAGGCTCCCACGGCAGCGCTGCTGGCTCTGCCGGTCCCAGTCCGGAGGAGGGCGGGCGCGAAGGAGGGAGGGAAGTAGGGAAGGGTGGGCCGATATCGCTGGCTGGAGCCCAAACATCTGTGGGCAGTGGGAGAAGTTGCTATTGTGACTTTAAGGGCTCCCTTCAGGGTCACCAGGACAGGAGGGCTCCTGACACGGGTGCCAGGGTGCCCAGTGGTCCAGGGGCAGTGCCCAGCCGTGCTGAGTCGGTATCCTGCTGATCCCAGCCCCGCAGCACTGCAGAGGCGCAGCACCTTGCTGTGTGCTCTGTGCTGTGCCTCAGTCACTGAAATGCTGCTGTGGCACACAGTGGGGCACCACGGACCCTGCCAGCTCAGCCCTTCGGGGACGAGGCGAGTGAAAGAAGATGCTTCCCGTGACACCTCGGTACAGCTGCTGAAGAGCTCAGGGTTTAGCTGTGGCATCGTCATCATGTGCCCCGCAGCACCAGCAGTGTTTGGTGTGTGGGAAGCGGGGAGAACGGTGGATGTCGGGTCCCCGTGGCCACAGGCTTTGCAGAGGGAGGACCCAAAGAGACACACACCAGGGACATGGGCACACCCCCTTTATTAGACACCAGCTGAGCAGACACCCTGCAAACCAGCAGGAGCAGCAGCCCGGGTGTGCATTGCCGGCTAGAGCCGSGTGGCACCGTGCGGGAGCGGGCGGGGGGATCCCACCCGCATGGTGGGGCTGGGCATCTCCTCGGGGTACGAGAGGGCCGGGTTGTCCAGCCCCAGCCTGGCCTTGTCGCGGGGAGGGCCCTCGTGCTCCTCCCAGCCCTCGGGGCTGCGGCAGCGGTCGGTGCAGCAGAGGGTGGCCTGGGTGATGGCGCGGTCCAGGGGCTGCAGCGAGTGCATCCAGGCGGGGAGGAAGTCCCAGGTCTGCAGCCACTTGGGCAGGCGGCCGGGGCTGTGCGCCTGCAGCGCGTTCACCAGCCCCACGAAGATGAGGAGGCCGAGGAAGGGCGTGCCCACCCCCACCAGCGCTCGCCAGCCCGCCATGGAGATGCCGAAGATGAGGGAGGGCAGCAGGAGGAAGCAGATGATGAGGTACAGCACGGCGAACCAGCGGTACTTGGCCGTGCGCTCGCCCAGCGCCTTGGCCATGCGGATGGGCAGCCGGGTGAAGGGCAGCGGGTACCACAGCAGGATGCCCGAGATGTTGAAGAAGAAGTGACACAGAGCGATCTGCAGGGATGATATCCCTGTCAAGCTGGGCACGTGGGCTTCCCCCAGCCCTTGCCCTGCCTGGTGGCCCCATCCAGCCCAGCCGTGGCCCCGGGCTGACCGTACCTGGAAGGAGCTGGCCAGCTTGTCCCCTGGGCTGGCCAGGGCAGCCAGGATGGCGGTGGTGGTGGTGCCAATRTTGGAGCCCAGGGTCAGTGGGTAGGCACGCTCAATGCTGATCACCCCCAGGCCTGTGGGAGAGGCACCCCATCCATCCCATCGCTGCTGGCAGTGCCATCCCCAYGCTCTCCCGAGGAGGCACAGCTCCTCTATGAATGCTTTAGCACCCACAGCACATGGCAGRGGACCAGGAATGGTCGGGACTCACCAATCAGGGGTGTAATGGCCGAGGTGAAGACAGAGCTGCTCTGCACCACGAAGGTCATCCCAGCACCCACCACCATGGCAAAGTAGCCGGTGAGCCAGCTGAGYGGGTGTGGCAGGTCTGCCATGGCGTGGCCGTGGGCACGGGCACAAACACGGACATGGGCATGGATACATCAGGGTTGGGGGTCAGGGACAGCTAGGGACAGGTCTCAGGATGGCAAGTGGAGACGGGCCTGGGTGGCCGTGTGGCACATGGTCCCACTCTTACTCACCAGTGTTGATGACCTTCTGGATGGCTTTGGCCACCTGCCCCTTGAGCAGGGAGTTGAGGAGTTTGACCAGGAGGATGAGGCAGGTGCAGAGCACGACGAGGGACCCAGCCAGCAGCACCAGCCCCACGGCCAGGTCGGGCAGTGGTGTGTCGGTGAAGAGGTGCTCGCCTGCCCCACAGCACGGCTGGGCAAGGGGCTGGGGCTGGCCCGGCCCCGCTCACAAACCTGCCCCCACAGACAGCCCCGCACCTGGACCCCAGCCCAATGTCTCCCAGCCCTGCCCCACATCATGACTCCAGCACTTCTGCATCCCACGTACAACTCTCAGGCCCGCCTGCACCTCCCCAGCCCCATGCCCTGTGCCCCAGCCCTGTCCAAGCCCTCCACACCCACTCACACTTCTGCCTGGTGATGTTGTGGAGCACCTCGATGCTCTTGGTGCTGCAGTGGCCRGAGGATGTGCAATTTGGGGGTGACCCAAGCCCCACAGCAGCCATCTGCAGGAAGAGGGTGGGCTGCAGCTGGTTCCACAGTGTCCTCAGCCTGCCCCTGCCCACTACCCACCCTCTGTGTGATTATTTGGTGGTCCCAGCAGTGCCACAAACCTGTGGGGATGCAGGGCCACACCAGACGCGGATGAGGCTCCGGTTGCGCAGGCTCTCGTCCCCCGTTGCGATGCCCGTGATCACAGACTTGTCCAGCTGCAACAACACACACATTGGAGAGGCCTCCCATGGTGCCACCAGGGAGGGGACATCTTCACTGGGATGGGGACATCACTGCCAGCCTGAGGACACTTGGATACAACCACCATCAAAGGGACACCAGYGCTGGGGACATCACCACCAGCCTGAGGACACACCACGCTGGCAAACACAACAGCTGAGGAGACCTGGATGATGAGCTTGGTGAAGGGCTCYGTGATGATCTTCAGCAGGTCGGGGGCATCCTTCCCGCTGCGGATGTTGAAGGTGGCCACGACCAGGCGGGTGACGTGGTGCAGGTACCCGCTCACCACCTCCAGCGGCAGCAGCACCAGCACTGACAGCCAGTTGAAGCAGTCGTGCACCGTGGCACCAGCGAAGGCCCTGCRCAGAGCCCGGGAGCCCGTTGGCATGGGGTGGTCCTGAGGAGCAGCCCCCAGCCCCCAAGAGAGTCCTCTGACCCATTCAGCTCTCACCGTTTGAACTCACTGCGGTCGCCAGCCTGCATGAGGGCCACGATGGTGTTGGTGACCGAGGTGCCGATGTTGGAGCCCATGATGATGGGGATGGCAGAGCGCACCTCCAGCACTGGGGACAGAGACACCTGCTAGCCTTGTGTGGCCCAGCTCACGGGGAACCCATCCAGCCATCCTCTCCCCCAGCCTCAGCATTCCAGGAGCCTCATGGGCACACTCACACCCTGAGGAGACCATGCTGACGATGATGGAGGTGGAGGTGGAGGAGCTTTGCACCAGAACCGTCACCAGGATGCCCACRACCAGCCCTGCCACTGGGTTGGAGAGGATGGCGTTGTCCTTGAAGATGTCCCCGGCCACCTTGCCTATAAGAGAATGTGAGTGCAGGCTGCTGGCACTGCCGGTGCTGCCAGGTTCCCAGGCACCCCTGCCACCCTACTACCTCCAGCCAGCTGGAAGGCAGAGCTGAGCACRTCCAGAGAGCACACGAAGAGGTACAGGAACCCAAACATCAGGGGCACCTTTAGAAGGGAGACACAGAAGGACTGGACCCTGGCCCAGCACCCGAGCTCTGTGCAAGACAAGAGAGAGTGTTAAACTCCTGCTRTGGCACGGCCCTGGCTCCCCAGGCTCCTGGCAGCACAGGGCTTGTGTCCCCAGCTGTGCCACCTCTCTCTGGGTCCCCTCCATCTCCTCCCACCCTCGAGTGCCTTGTGCCAACTGCCCCATTGTCCCTCAGCTCTTCCTGTGTCACCCCAGGATGCTCAGGGTCCCCCCACAGGCACTCCCCTCCCATCCTGGCACCCCACGTGCCCCGGGTCAGGTCTCTGGGGTGTTCCCCAGCCCAGGTGCTGTGTGACACCCCCATCACCCACAAGGTCTCACCTGGCTTCTGCAGCTCATCCAAGCCCAGGCGGGGCCCCTGCCAGGACAGTGCGTCCAGCTCGTAGCGCTCGCGGCCCTCGCGCAGRCGCCCCGGGGAGCCGGGGCAGGGGAAGCCATGGTCAGGGCAGGGCACAGCGCTGACAGTGAAGGGGCAGGCGTGGGCACCCGGCAGCCGGTGCAGAGCTGGGGACAGAGGACACCTACGTTACAGCCCCGTCCTCACAGGGACCTCCCTGCAGAGGAGAGCCCAGCACTGCCTGGCCACAACAGAGCTGAGCCAGGAGAGGAAGAGGAGGAGGAGGAAGGCTGGGGGTACCTACCTTGGGGGCTGGGGCAGTAGGCAAACTGTGGCCCATGCACCACCCTTCCTCCCCTCACTGGGCAGCGGCCAGGCAGCACCGGGCTCTCTGTCCGGTAGGGCAGCATCGCTCCTGCTGAGGCTGAGCAGAGGTGGCCACATGTCACCACAGCCGTGCTGCACCAACAGCCACGTCCCCCCGAATCCCTGCGGTGCTGGCACCACTGAGGAGCACCATCCCATCATCTGCTGGTCCCCCGGGCCACTGTCTGCTGCTGTGCCACCCCAGCGAGCTCCCAAAGGGCGGGCAGGGGAGGCAGGAAGGGGACTCCTCYTGCCCAGGGCCCCGCTCACCTGGGGCTGGCCGGGCACTCAGGGCAGTGCGATGTCCTCATGCCACATCCACAAGTCTCTCCAGCGAAGTGGCCCGTGGGGCACCACGGCCCTTTATACACAGGCCAAGAGCAAAGTCTAAGGAGCCCCGTGTTGCCCCTCGCCTCCGCTCGCCGCTCGCCTCCTCCCCAGAAATTCCTGCAGTTAATGGGTAACCCCCAGCACATCCCGCGTCAGCCGCGGCCCCGGGGCGGGATGGGGCACGCGCCCCTGGGGTACCGCGCCCCCGGGATACCATGCCCCCACTCCCCACCTCGCCAGCTCCGGGTCTGGGTCAGCAGCAGCTGCTGTGGTGATGAGCAAAGCTGGGGCACTGCTGGAGCCCGAGGGGTGATGCCAGAGCAGCCTCAGATCTCCATCATCTGGTGTTGGGCGGTTCATCCACCCGGAGGAGAGGAGGAGGAGGAGGAGGAGGAGGATGAGGAGGCGGAGGAGAAGGGCTTGATGCTGCCAGGGCATCACAAAGCAGAGGTGAGGCCATGCACACATCCATCACCCTCAGCACCATTGGAGCATCAGCCATGAGGGACCCAGCTCTGCCCAGAGCGTGATATCATCASTCCCCAGGGCATTGGTGGTGGGTGACACCGACACCAGTGTGATCCTGGTGTCCTGCTGCTGGTGTTGATGGTGGCACACAGCCTGGCTCAGTGTGGGGCAGAGCCCACATCTCCCTGACACCACATCTCCCTGGCATGTGCGAGGGGTGGGCAGGAGAGGAGCGAGGCCAGCGCTGCCGTCACCACCTCGGCCCTGTTTATCATTACCTGCTGCTTACACACCTCCAGCCAAGTTTCCATCCACCCACAGGACACCCAGCCTGCTCAGCTCCACAGCTGTCCGGGGGAGAGACAGTGGCCAAAGGCCCCTCCAGCCCCAGTGCCCATGGGAGTGGGCACAAAGAGGCATTCTGTTGCCACATCCCTATTTCCCCAAGATCCGGCACTTCCAGGACCCATGACCAGGGATGAGCCAGGTGCAAATGTRTGGGCAGATCCCTTGGGTTCTCCAGAGCACTCAGGGATAGCCTGGGGACATCTGTACCACTGCTGGAGCATCACTGAGCCACCAACAGAGTCACAGACGGAGCTGTGTCCGGGATGTGCCACAGCAGGGATGTGTCCTGCCTCTGCAGGACCTGGGGACCCTTCTGTCCAGGTTGGGGGTGCCACCAGTGCACAGGAGGCTGGTGTCCGCACTTGCCCCGTGCCCAGGGGCTCTTGGCCAGCTGCCCCCACAATCATTAACCCAGTGAGGCCCTGGCAGCTCTGGCTGTCACTCATTGACAGGGTCGGGGCTGAAGTCCTTGGCCGTGTCGGCCCTACAGCTTCCCCTACTCCGTCAGCAGTGCCGGGAAAACAAGCTCCTGGCACTGCCCCTCGCTGCTGGTCAGTGTGGCACTGGAGCTGAGGGCTGGCCCCAGCCCTGTCCTGGCCCTGGAAGGGCTCCATGGGTGACAGGGAGCTTGAGGGGACATGGAGCTGGGAAAAAAGCAATTTCTCTTGATGACAGAGCAAAGAAAGAAAGAAAGGCACATCCAGGCAATGCTCTTTATTTCCCCTGGTTCCACACCACAGACAGAACTGAGCAGCATCACAGAGACACAGCGGGGCTCTGACTAAGGCCACAGGGCTGCAGCTGGCTGTGGCAGCGTGGGGCTGAGTGGCCATGCCCCCATCTCTGGGCAAGCCTGGGTCACCCCTCTGCCTCTGGCCAGGTTGTGGTGGCAGGGTGGTTACCCAAGGCACAGCCAGGAAGGGCTCTGGCACGTATGGACTGTGGAGGGATCTCTCCTGGCTGCTGCTGGGGGAAGGTTTCCATCACACATTCTGTCTGGGATCTCTGGGGACGCTGGGCTGCTGGGCACGGGGACCAGCAGGGCACAGCCAGGACTGGCAGATGTAGGCTCAAGGCTACAGCCCAGCACAGCTGCTGGCAGGAGTGATGGGCTGGGCACACTCTGGGCACCTGCACACCAGGCTGAGAGGTGCTGCATTCTTCTGGCACCAAGCAGGGCTGACCCCAAAGGCTGAGCACCGCAGCCCCWGTGGGGATGGGGCACAGGGGCTGTGAGGATTTGCTCCTTCGTGTCCCTTCAGCAGCCGCCCACACAGGATCTCCGGCRGGGAGAAAAAAGGCTTTTTTGGCACGATCTGTTGGCTCTGCCTCTGTCTGCCTGGGGCAGGAACCATGAGCCCTGCTCCAAGYCGTGCTACTGTGGCAGGATCAGGCCACACTCACACAACGCAGACGTAACAACCTGCCCGGGGCACAGTGCACCAGGGCCATGCTCACCCTCCCCAGGAAGGGTGGACTTGCAAATCAACAACGGGGCARCCCTGTTCCCACGGGGCCAGGGACTGGCTCATGTTCTCCCGACCCTGCCTGCCCACAGCACCGGGGTTCAGGACCGGAGCCTGCCTTTCCTCCCCACCCACCCTGTCTATCCTGCACACCCTTCAGCTGGAAGGGAGCTTTCCCCACCCAAACAAGGAGTGGGGCTGTGCCAGCCCGACACAGGCAGGATGTGCTGGGCAGGCAGAGGCACTGGGCAGGACAGGGGGGTTCACTCTATGTACAGGGCTCCCTCGATGTGCACCGGGATGTGGCCCCACAGTGGGGCATGGCAGCTGCTCAGCCACTCACAGCGACACGACACGACAGTTTGGGACAGGACGTGGATGATTCTGCAGTCCGGGCAGTGTCGGCGGTGCAGGGCAGGGGCTGTCGGGCCCGTGTTAAACCCCAGCACGGCCTGGGGGTGCCACGAGCCGGCTGTGGATGTGCAGCAGGACTCATCAGAGCTTGTGATCCAATGAAGGCTGAGCTGGCACAGGCTCTTCCTGGGGGTGGCTGCTTCCCTTGGAGCCAGGCTGAGAGGCACTGGGCTGATCTGATGCCTTGCAGGCACTGTCATCCCGCACGGGGAGCTGCAGGAAATCAGGCAGGACCAGATCCTCCTTGGAGAGCAGCCCACGCTGGTCGTTGGCCCGGCAGCTCTGGGCACGGTTCAGCAGCTCCACCAGCCCTGGGGAAATGCAGGTCATGCACCTGAGCCAGGCACTGGGGCTTTGTCCTGGCACCTCGGCTGCCCTCTCCACCTGACATGACCCTGAACATGTCCCAGGCACAGCACCTGCACCTTCTCCCAGCTCTACACTGGACCCCAGAGCCCATCCCAGCTTCATGGGACCCTGCACCCATCCCCAGCTTCATGGGACCCTGCACCCATCCCCAGCTTCATGGGACCCTGCACCCATCCCCAGCACACCATGGGCTCTGCATCCCTCAGGCTGTGTTTTGCCCCAGCCCCTCAGGTTTCAGACACACCAGGTCTCACCTTCCAGGTCGTAGGTGCGGCGGTTGAGGTTCATGGCAGCTGAAGACCGTGGCCTGCAGAAGGAGGAGGGCATTTCCCACCGCGTGTCGGGCTCTGCTCCTGTTGGGCTTCCCTCCTGCAATGAGCAGCCCGGGCCTCAGGCACGGGGCGAGGAGGCAGYGCTCCCCCAGGCTGTGTCCCCAGTGCCCTTCCACAGCCTCCTGGCCAGTGCTGGGGCCACAGCAGGGCCCACTTTCCTTGCAGACCATGACAGCAGCTGTGGGGGCATCTCTGACCACAGTGGTGGGRTTTTATGCTCACCTCACTCCGGAGCAGAGAGGAGGCAGCCGCAGCCTCAGCGCTCTCCATCGCTCTCACATCTGCAAGGGAAGAGATGCTCAGTGCCCCATCCCAGCACCCAGGTCCTGGCCAGTGACAGGATGGAGCCTGTCCCAGGGAGCGGGAGCCATGGCAGCACAAAGCAGGCTGGCCTTGTGAGTGCACTGCAGGGTGATGTGGCTTGAGGGATGACGTGGTTTGGGAGGGATGACACTTTACCTGCTGGCGTTTCCAAGACAAGTTTCTGAGCAGACACTGTGCTGACCAGCTTCTCCAGGTCCAGGGTGGCCGGCTCACCTTGCTGCAACAGGAACAGCAGCCCGTGTCACATTCACTGAGGCACAGCAAAGGCACCCAGGCTGAGGACATGCTKGGCCAGACCCCGCTGGTCCACAGAGGCAGAGCACCYTTGGTCCYTCCTAGCACACAGTGGGGTRTCACAGCCCATCCCAAAMACAGTGATTCCATGAGCCTGGCACACAGCGCTGCTCTCCTACTCACAGCCAGCATTCCCTGGCCCAAGGGCTCTCCCCAAACTGCCGAGGGCTGAGCCTCACCCTCCGCAGCAGCGCCCGCTCCACGCTCACGCCGTACTTCCCCAGCACGGGCTGCAGCGCTTCCCGGATGCGCTTGGTTGACTTGGCYGTGATGCGGATGGTCTTGTTGAGGGAGGAGATTTCCAGGCTGCAGAGGGGAAGAAGAGGCTGTTGGAGGCAAATAGGGACAGGCAGGGGCAGAGCCAGGGCACTCGGGACTGCCTGAGGGACTGGGTTTGGGGTACTGTGGMTGGCCAACCCGAAGCTCCCACTCACTCAAAGCTTATCCTGTTCTCCAGCTTCACCTCCTGGTCTGCCAACACGGAGCACTCCTGGTCCAGCACCAGCGCTTTCTGCACAAGACAAACCATCAGGAGAGAGCCAGCAGAGCGGCCTGTGGTCCCAGCAAAGGGTTGGGCTGGCTGGCAGAAATCCTGCAGGCCCTGCCTGCCCTACCTGCTCGCTCCCCACCAGGTACACCTTGATGTCGGGGAGGCTGAAGCCGCGTTTCTCACATATCCCGGCCAGCATGTCCCGGATGGAGTGGCCGGGCCGGACGGAGGCCAGCGAGGCCGTGCCATCGGGCAGGTACACGCAGCAGTATTTCATGGGCTTGGCTGGCAGCTCTGCCTCGCTGCCCCCCAGGCTCTTCTGTTGGCCCTGAGGGAGGGATGTGGTGGGATGAGCCCAGCCAGTGGCACTGCGGGGCCGYAGGACTGGCGTGGTGGCGACTCACCTCTGTCCAGGGGCTGGTGGCCGTGCTGGCCGAGGACAGGAAGCCCAGGTCCAGGCTGGCTGAGGAGTTGAGTGAGCCCTGGGACTCCCTCCACAGTACGGCGCTCCTGCCGCCTTCTCCCCCCTCTAGGACAGACAGAGGGATGGCGGTGAGGACGTGAACACCCCTCAGGGTGGCGTGGCCCCTCTGTCCTGCTCAGCACAGCACYCACCTGCCCAGGAGGGCTCTCGCCGCTCTCCCTTCCTGAAGGACCGGCGAGGGCTGCGGTTGGCACCACTGCCCGCTGTCTCCACGCCCAGTGGCAGGGACTTGCCCAGCTTCAGCTTCGACTTCTGTGGTGAATTGAGCAGCATCTCAACATGAGGACATCTGAGGTTTCTCCTTCCCTTTCCCTGGTCCCAACTAGTTTTCTGTCCTCAGCCTGGGGCTGAACAGCAGGGAAAGGACCCAGCACCAAGTGGACATGTCCCCATTCCCCTTTTCCTCCCACTCACCTTGCTGAGGTCAGGAGGGGGGCTGCTGCTGCGGGAGTGGGGCCRCAGGTCGGGCAGGGGCTGCCCCTGGCTCTCTGCCCGCAGGCAGGCCTGGTAGAGCGGGGATTTCACAAAACGTGTGTAGCTGTCAAACTTCATCAGGTTGAAGATCTGGAAAGGGAGGATGTGTGTGTGTAGGTGTGCCCACCTACAGGCCATAACCCCATGGCACAGCCCCATAGTGACAGCAGTGACACTGGRTGACATGTGGGGTGGCCCCACAGCCCCCCATCCTGCGGGTGGGGAACAGGTGCTGCCCATACCTGGAGCTGTTGGRTGCGAAACATGTCTGGGGAGGGGGTGGCCAGCATGTCCTCCCCAATCCAGGCCTGCTTGTCAATGTTCACAGGACTGACYGAGTGGCTGGACAGGAACTCATCATAGATCCGCCGTGCCTCCTGGGCCAGCTGGGGGGACAGGAGCTCAGGCTGAGACCAACAACCCCCTCCTCACTGCAACCCCAGGGGTGCCCCTTGCTCCCCCCACAGAGACACCCGAGCTCTGAAGAACCAACCTGCCCCAGGAGCAGCTCGGTACCTGGACTTGAGGACCAAGCTCTGGGCACAACACACCAGTCTCTCCACAGAGAGAGGGAGGGACCATCCCCTGCAGCCACCTGGCTCTGTCCCCATGATCCCCAGTCCAGCTCTGCCCYTGGTCTCGTTTGTCCCCCCAGAAGGACTCTCCACCCTCTGGCATGTCCTGCTCTCTGCAGGTAGTCCCAGCTGTGGCTTTTCAGATGCACATYCCACACATCTCCTTGTTCCTGCTGCAAGAGTCCCCAGCCTGCCCAGCCCCCCAGAACAGGGATCTGCCAGGACCCCAGGACATGCAGGCTGGACATGCAGCTGTGTGCCCACATCCCTCCCAGCAGCTGTGTGACCAAAGCTGCATGGAGCTGCTACCTGCTGTTTGTCACTGGCTGGGATCTGCTGGAAGCGCTCACATGCCTGCCAGAAGTAGACATTTTCAGCACTGAACTCCTTCTTGAGGAACTCCTGCGGGGCAGAGAGAGCTGCTGGTCTGGTGGCATTGTGGCTGTGGGACAGTGGGTGGCCAGTGGCCAATGGGAGCAGGGACTGAGCTGTGACACYGTCTGGGCTGTGACACTCACAGTGAAGTAGGTGACAGCCACACGGTCCTGCAGCAGYGTCTCGAAGGATTCAGCCCAGCTGACCACAGAGCCCTGTGTGGATCCACACGAGGCCGGTGGGCCTGGCAGGCTGTTCACACTGTGGTTGCTRCCACGGGCCCGGGAGGCATTTAACTCTGGGGAAGAAAAAGGGTCAGTTCTGGCTGTCTCCCTGTCCCCCAGCATCACCCCCCTGGCACCAGCAGCGCTCCATCCCCCCATCTGGAAATGAGGGAACATGAGGAACACCACAGTGGCATCCTCGGAGGATTGAGCACCATGATGCCACAGCTGGCACTTCCTGGCATGACAGCTGTCCCTGCCAGTGCTGGCAATGCTGCCCACCCGGGTGTCACCGTGACTCCACCTGTGACTCATCTCCGGGGTATGACGGCCATGGGAAGGCACCCAGCCAGCAGGGAAAGCGGAGTGGAATGGGACATGGAGAGCACACGGAGTGGAGGGAACTTGGAAGGTGGGCAGAGGTGCCTGAAACCACCTTCTGCATTCCTCTGGCCATGACAAAGCACAAACCCAGCAAGTGGAGAGCACAGAAAGTGTCATTTCCAGCTCCCAACCCTGAGGAAAACCCACTCGGGGAAACCCAGGGTGACCATGTATTCAGAAAGATGGAAGTTCCCGGGGGCAAYCCCAGCTTTGGAACTGGTTTGACTKGTGTGCAGCTGGAAGCAGGGGGTCATTTGCAAGAGAAGGAAAGGGTTTGGAAGCAGAGCTCTCCTGGCAGAGCTGGCAGGAATAGAGGAGGTGTGTCAGGCTGCTTCTTTGCCAGGCTTCCCTTGATGCCTGATTCTCTTGGTGCTCTAAACCATGGTCTAAACTGGTAACTGGGGCTGAGACAGTTGAATAAACCACCTGAGATATCCAGTGCACAGTGAGACAGACAGACAAACCCCCTCAGAGAATCCGGGGCTGGCTGATCCCCAGGTTCTCCTTGCCCCAGGAAGCCCCTCCGCCCCCAGCACCCCAAAGTCGCAGATGAGCAGCAAGAGGGAAGGACAGGCAAGGGAGGGATGGGGGGCACGGCCAGTCCCGGGCAGAGGGCTCAGTCCAGCACTGCGGGGGCCCTGCCACGCACCCGCCCATGGCACAGCCTGTGCTGACACAGGACCTCACTGTCTGCTGGCTCCCTGCCCCTGGCACCAGGCTGCCTGTGGGCTTCACCCTCCCCTCAAGATGATGCTGGCCTCCCGTCCCAGGGCAAAGAGCAGCCTTACCTCCATCTGACACGGCTGGGCCCTGTGGGGGGGAAAGAAGAGAGGTGAGAGGGGCTACAGGGGCTGGTGGAGTGGCACCTGGGCAGGCAGCAGCACCAGGGCAAGCCAGAGCAAGGGACACTGTCAGCAAACACTGCTCTGGTGTCTCCTGCCCTGTGGCAGAGGTGACAGGGAACCACAGGACTTGCAACCCAGGGCAATGAGAGCTACAAGGGGGTGCAGCTTTTCTCCCACCTCCCCACGGGCTGGGGCCAGGCCAGCAATTGGGAAAGGGCAGACGCTATCAGAAGTAACCCTGCCACCCCAAGCAACAGGGGAGGAGAGCAGCAGCCTCCACRGCACAGGAAGAGGAGGGGAGGAGGGGAGGGAAGGGAAGGGAAGGAAGGACAACCACAGCCCCAGCCAGGCAAACTGCCTGTTCCCTCCTTCCTTGGAGCCTGGAGCTTCTGGGAGGCAGATGCCCAAAAACAGGGACCAAGTGCTGCCAGCCCAGGGAACAGCAGGACAGGGTGTCCTGCAGCACCCGCTGGGCTACCCCAGATACCAACCCCAGGTACCAACCCCAGACACCAACCCCGGGCCTGGCGTACCCAGGGACCCACAGCAGGCAGGRAGATGGCCAAARCCCAGCCAAGCACTTGCTGCACAGYGCTGTYTCTCRTYACCTGCCTGGGGCCACGCTGAAGTGCTGCCCACACTCCAGTGATACCCTTGACCCAGCTGACCCTGCCCCTGACCCTGCCAGCCCCACACACCCCCTGTCTCCACCCCAGTCCCACTATCCCATGCCTGCCTTTCCCTGCTATCCCACCCCACATGCCCCTGCCCAGTCTCTCACCCCAGTCCCACGTCCCTGTATCTCGCCAGCTCCTCGCTCCTCCCCATTCATCCCTGCTGCCCACACCCACACAGCCCTGCCACGCCTGTGCCACCCAGCCCCACGCACACCAGCACTGCTGACTCCTGTCACCCCATCGTCACTGCTTGTCCATTACCCAGCGCCACACATCCCCATTTACAATGAGTCCAAGCCTCATAAACCCCCGCTGCTCATTACCCAGCCCCATACCCTGCTGCCTGCTCTAAACCCCTCTATACTCCGCTTGCTTTGGACACGCATCCTGCCCTGCCCGCGCAGATCCCAGCCCCACAGCCTGCTGCCTGCCCGTTTCCTGACTCCATACATCYCTCTGCCTGCCCGTTATCCACTCCACACCCCCTTCCCGCCCGGTCCCCGATCCCGCACATCCCCGCCGGCCCGGTACCGAGCCGCACGCCGCTCGGCCGGGCGGGGCAGCCCCGGGGGATGGGGACCGGCGCTCCGGGGGATGGGGAGCGGCGCTCCGGGGACTCACCATGCGCCCGTTGTGGACCACCAGCAGTTTGCCCTTGCCCTGCATCCCTGGCTCGGCCCGGCCCGTTGCGCTACGGGCGCGGCCCGCGGCCCCGCAGCATCCCCGGCCGGCGGCGCGGCTCTCCCGGCCCGGCCCGGCCCGGCGCTCCCGGCACTACCGCTTTCGGTAGTGCCACAGGAAGTGTCGCCATGGGAACCGAGACCGCAGCGGGGGGAGCGGGGCCGCCTGCCCGCCCCGAGCCGCCGGCACCGCCCCGGTGGGCACCGGCTCCAGCTCCAGCCCCGGGCCGGGAGCCGCCGCGGCGCTTCTGCATCTCCGTCCCCATCCCCGTCCTTGTCTCCATCTGCATCCACATCCGTTATTCCATCTCCATCTGCATCCCTGTTCCATCCCCATCCCACTCATTTCCCATCCCCATCCCCATCTCCATCTGCATCCACATCCGTGACCGCATCCCCATCTGCATCCCTGTTCCCATCCCGATCCCAAACCCCATCCCTGTCCCTGTTTCCATCCACATCAAAATCCGTGACCACATCCCCATCTGCATCCCTGCTCCCATACCCATCCCAGCCGTCATTCCCGGCACGGCCTGTGCTGCCTTGGGGTCACCACCCCGTTGTCACCCTCCCACCCGGCCACCACAGCTCCCCAGAGAAGGGGGGTGGAGGGGCAGGGGGACATGAACAGGCCCAGCACACCCTGCCACCAGCCTGGTGCCACTTGCCCTGGTCACAGAGGGTCTGGGGCAGCATTTGGGGACAGCTGCCTGTGCTGTGTGTGCCAGAAGAAGCTGGCAGAGAGGAGCAGTGGACGTGCAGCTTGGAGCCACCAAACTGATGCCTAAGCAGTTTTGCCCATCTCCTAAGGTCGGGGTTCCATGTTGATCAGCAACCACAAACCAGTGGAGGATATTTTAGGATATTTGTTAGGAAACCTCAGTAACTAACAGCACAGGATAAACCGCAGARCACCATGGCAACCCGCTCAAGGAAATGCTAATAACGGGGACGTAAGGTGGGTGATTAACCTATCAAAAGCAGAACCCTAACATTAGGCTGGGTGCAGATCTATGCAGAGAAAAATGAAGCTTTCCCACCATGAGCAGGCACAAAAGCAGAGCAGCACGAGCAGCTGCAGCCCTGGCAGGGTCTCTGGGCAGGGGGGAGTGGAGGGTGGCCCCTCTGGCTGCCCCCTGCCCCTGCATGGAGCAGCAGGGGGATGAGGGGTGATTATGCTGCTCCCCTTCCCTTTGTCGGAGTGTGGCTGTGTTGTTTGGCTTGGCTTTGCAAYGGGAGTTATAAATAAAAATGTCTCTCCAAGAGTGCGTGACTCACGGTCCTCACCGCAAGGATAACCTCTCTGCTGGGAAACCTGATCCGAGGACCGAACTGCAGCATGCAGGAATCAAAGACATCGCTCCATTAATGCACTTAATCCAAACGGAGAACARATGAGCCTCTCACCCCACCTGGGCTGGGAGCGGGCTGCTGGGGAAGGTGCTTGAGCCCCTCCAGACTGCTGTTCTGTGCCATCCCCGAGCTCCAGCTGCTGCCAGCCCAGCCCCTGACCTCCTCCAGGRCCCGGTGGTTTCCCTTGGGCAGCAGTGGGGAGCTGTGGCAGTCGCTGACGTGGCCTCAAGCAGGCTCAGCAATTTCTCCTGCCACCCCGCGAGGGGCAGCTCGTGGATGCTGGCGTTGCCTCAACGTGTGGCATCCCAGTGTGGGAGGCTGTGTCACCCCTGTGCCTGRGCACGGCATCCTCCCAGCCCCGTGGGACCCCTGCCCCGTGGGGAGAGGGATGCYCTGTGCCCCAGTGCCCCAGCCCGGGGGGACACGGTTTATCCCGGGGGTAGGCGACGGCGGGGCGACAGCTGGCKGGGGGATTTGCCGAGGGCATTATTTAATGCTGTGGGTAAATGGAGGAACAGCAGCTAATTCCGGAGCCCGTAATCCTCTTCCTCCCCCGGGGACGGGGAGCGTGCCAGTCACGCAGCCGCCGGCGGGCCCCGGGGACGAGCCCCCGGCAGCTCCCCAGGCGGTGCCGCGGGCCGGAGCGACTCCCAGACCATGGGTGATGTGCAGAAGGTGAGTGGGGTCTGGTGACATCCCACCTGCTCCAGGGAGGGCTGGCAGAGCAGGGGCACGTCCCCCCAGAGMGCCCAGGCTGGGACAGCACAGCCGGGAGGAGAGGAACTGGGGCTGGGCACATCTGCTGTGGGGCCACCCCGAGCCTGAACCCCAAACCACCCCGGGCCCTGGTGCTCGCTCAGGCCACGGACACAGGGTACCCAAGGCCAACAGTGTGCCCAAAGAAGGGTGCTCTGCAGCGAGCCAGCACCCCACAGAGCTCCCCTAGCACCCCACAGAGCTCCCCTAGCACCCCATAGAGCTCCCCTAGCACCCCACAGGGCTCCCCTAGCACCCCACAGAGCTCCCCTAGCACCCCACAGAGCTCTCCTAGCACCCCACAGAGCTCCCCTAGCACCCCACAGGGCTCCCCTAGCACCCCACAGGGCTCTCCTAGCACCCCACAGAGCTCTCCTAGCACCCCACAGGCCTCTCCTAGCACCCCACAGGGCTCCCCTAGCACCCCACAGAGCTCTCCTAGCACCCCACAGGGCTCCCCTAGCACCCCACAGGGCTCCCCCTAGCACCCCCCGCCCCCAGGGGCTGCTCTCCGTCATCCAGAGGCTGAAGGGATCGCCGGAGCAGGAGCTCCGCATCGTCCTGCTGGGGCTGGACAACGCGGGCAAGACGACGCTGCTGAAGCGCCTGGCRTCCGAGGAGGTCAGCACCATCACCCCCACACAGGTAGGTGCTGCTGGGGGCCACGGGTGGCAGGAGAGGGGGCAGGTCCCACCCATCCCTCGGGTGACGCTGTGGTTTGTGYCCCCGCACAGGGATTCAACATCAAGAGCGTCCAATCGCACGGTTTGAAGCTGAATGTTTGGGATATCGGGGGGCAGCGCTCCATCCGCCCCTACTGGAAGAAGTATCTGGGCAGCACAGACCTGCTGGTGAGCGGGGCAGCACCCCAGCCCTGTGTGTGCAGTATCCCCACAGAAAACTGTGCAGCTGGGCAAGAAAGAGCTCCTGACTGTCCCTTTTGTCCCCACGGCAGATTTATGTCATTGACAGYGCTGACCAGAAGCGTTTYGAGGAGACAGGGCAGGTAYGAGGGGTCCAGTGAGGGGTGGTTGYGGGGTCCTGGGGCTYRGWTCTGTCACCGGCTCTTTGAGGATGAGTGGGAAGTGAAGCTTCTCTTAACTGTGGGGCAGAGCTCTGTGGGAAGGCTCAAGAGCAGAGTCTCAGCAGGCAGAGACACCCCACTCCATGGCCCAGCAGCTCGCTCTGAGCCGGGATGTTCCCAGGGTACCCAGCACAGGGGTGACAGTCCCTGCTCAAAGTGACCCCTCAATCTCCAGCCTCCCCCAGCACCAGGGTAGTGATACAGCCAAACAAAGGATTATGAGCAGCAAATTCAGCTGCAAACCCTGGGAATGAAGCTCTGAGAGGGGAAGGCGAGATGAGTGCCAGCCCCGGCTGTTCTGGCACCAGACGGCGGTGTGGGTGTGCCAGACAAGCTGGGGACTGGCAGGAGCCTCCTGCAGCTGCCCTTTGCCCAGGCTCTTGGTGCTGGGAGGGCTTCAACCCTCAGGTAGCCCAGCATGTGGCTCCTGGGCTGATGGAGCTTCAGGAGAGCATATCCCTCCTTTGGGACACCACAATCTCACAGGTTCCGTATCTGCAATGGGCACCAGAGGGAAGGGATGAGGCACTGGCAGGGCTGAGGTGTCCAACCCACCCAGGGCAGCTCCATACAGGAGGACAGCAGCCCTGGGAGAAGATTCTCTCTTGGCAGGAGCTGGCAGAGCTGACAGAGGACGAGTCCCTCACAGGGGTGCCACTGCTGGTGTTTGCCAACAAGCAGGACCTGGTGACCGCAGCACCCGCGGCCGAAATCGCCGAAGGGCTGAGCCTCCACACGTACCGGGACCGCGAGTGGCAGATCCAGGCCTGCTCGGCCCTGTCTGGGGAAGGAGTGCAGGTAGAGATGGGAGCCACAGGCTCTGCAGGGCTGAGAGAGAACCCAAGGGCCTGTGCTCACATCTGTGTTCCCTCCAGGATGGGATGAACTGGATTTCCAGCCAGATCATGAACAGGAAGAAGTGAGAGCTGCAAAGTGCCAGACGGGACTGAGCTGCAGGTCCCTCCACCATGGCCAACCCCCCGATCCTCAGCTCCCCCCGAGCCTCAGCTGGGCCCTGAGCCTCACGCTGCCATGTTCCCATGATTTTCCCACCCAGTCCTCCCCTGATCAGTTGGCTTCCCCTCCCCCTGCCTCCAGGGCTTCCAYGGGCTCCTCGCACCCCCTGACTTCCCTGCAGCCCCCATGCTGTTGGAGAGAACCACATCTCCACCTCCCATCGTACTGAGGGCTCGCACACCTCCTACAAGAGAACCTGTCCATCCACGCTGCTGTCACCCCACGGGGCCTGCTGTGACCCACACGCTGCCCAGGGCACAGTGGGCACCCCAACATAGCGCTGGCTACACCCCGGCCAGCCAAGGGCTGTGTGTCCCCCTGTGCCCTGCAGAATGGGACCGGTGCTGGCCCAGCCGTGGCATCGGGCTCGGGAAAGCCTCCGTTCAGCATCTCTCCCTGGCCAGAGGAGTCCCCACGGGCGGACAGGACTTGGGACACGCACGAAGAGAGGAGCAGTCACCAACGGAGCAGTTCCCTGGCCCGGTGCCAGCAGGGGCTGCTCTGTGCTGCTGAGGGGACACGCCGAGGGGTCCCTGAACCCCACAGACACCTGTCTGTACCCCGYTGTCCCCCAGCGCACCTCAGCCGGGGCTGGAGGGGCCCATCCGGAGGGGTGGGAGATGCTGCTCCCTGGCCACCACCGCTGCCATGGGGGATGGATGGGGCAGACCTGGGAACGGGGCAGGGGCTGCCCTGCAACCCTCAATAAAGCTGCTGTGACCTCCACGCTGTCTCGGCCAGTCCTTYMYGKGGGGCTGTGCCYGGSGCCRTTCTTCCTCAGGCYRATCCCGATCCCGTTCCTATTCYCGTTCCCGTTCCTGATCCTGTTCCCATTCCCGATCCTGGCCCCATTCCCAATCCCGTTCCCATTCCCGATCCCGTTGCCCTTCCTGTTCCCAATCCCGTTCCCATTCCCATTCCCGATCCCGTTCCCGATCCTGTTCCTGTTCCCGTTCCCATTCATGATCCCGTTCCCGATCCCGTTCCCGTTCCCGTTCCCCTTCCCATTCCCGATCCTGTTCCCGTTCCCGATCCTTTTTCCCGTTCCCGTTCCCATTCCCATTCCCGTTCCCGATCCCGGCCCCATTCCCATTCCCGTTCCCGGCCCCATTCCCGTTCCCGTTCCCATTCCCATTCCCGTTCCTGATCCCGGCCCCATTCCCGTTCCCATTCCCGTTCCCGTTCCCATTCCCATTCCCGTTCCCGATCCCGGCCCCATTCCCGTTCCCGTTCCCGATCTAATTCCCGTTCCCATTCCCGATCCCATTCCCGTTCCCGATCCCGTTCCCGGGACCTGTCGGTGCGGGTCACGTGTCCCGCGGGCGGCACGAGCCGCGCACGTGAGGGCGGACTACATCTCCCGGCATGCCCCGCCCTGCCGCGCACGTGCAGCACACGCTGGTAGGCTGTTCGGCCCCCTCTTCCCGCTTCCCGCCGCCCAATGGGAGACGCGCGCCTTGCTGGCCCCCGCCTTTCTCCTCTGCAATAGGCGGGCAATGGTGTCACTCACCCACAGGGGCGGGATCATGGTGAATGCGGATTTCTGATTGGTTGTTGCAGTTGCGAGGCCGGGCCGGGGGCGGAGCGCCGGAAGGCGGAAGCGGAGCATGGCGGCGGGTGCGGGCAGGCTGGTGGCGGCGGCCGTGCTGCTGTTGGCCCTGGCCGGGCCGCGCCCGGTGCCCGCCGAGCTCACGGATGGCAACAGCGAGCACYTGAAGCGGGAGCACTCGCTGATGAAGCCGTACCAGGGTGAGMGCGGGGCCGGCGGGACGCGCGGGGCGCCCCGCGAGCGGCCCGGGCTGATCCGCACTCTGTTCCACTCSTTGCAGGCGCGGGCTCCGCCGCGATGCCGCTGTGGGATTTCCAGGGCAGCACCATGGTCACCAGCCAGTACGTCCGCCTGACGCCCGACGAGCGCAGTCGGGAGGGCTCCATCTGGAACCGCGTGGTGAGAGCCCGGGGGGACACGGGGGGCTTGGGGCGGCCCTGCTGCCTCTTGCCCTGACGCCGCTGGGGTTTCTCCCACAGCCCTGCTTCCTCAAGGACTGGGAGCTCCACGTCCACTTCAAGATCCACGGAGCCGGCAAGAAGAACCTGCACGGGGACGGGCTGGCGCTGTGGTACACGCAGGAACGCCTGATGCCAGGTCAGTGCTGGGSACCGGCTGGTTGGCAGCACACGTGCCCTGTCCTGGAAGGCAGCTGGCCAGACAGAGCCTCWGAGCTCCCCGTCTGGTTTCACTAGACTGGGGTGACGTGTCCTGTCTCTTCTGCCCGGGCAGCMGGTGCTCTCAGCCACCTGCTTGGCAGTGAACAGCTTGTGCAGCTCAAAACTCTCGGAGCACTAATTCTGACCCCCTTCTGTCTCATCCTCTCTCTTCTGCCTTGCCCTGTTCCAGGTCCTGTCTTTGGCAGCAAGGACAACTTTCATGGACTGGCTATTTTCCTTGATACCTAYCCCAATGATGAGGCAACGGAGGTGAGTGGTGCAGGGAGCTTGTGCAGTGCCCAGCAGGCTGTTTCATCCCTGCTCCRGGTGCTTCTCACCCAATCCAAGGAAAAATTTCTCCTTGCTTAAGCATGGTCAGCTCCCCCTTTCCTGGGAGTTGGTAAAGGGAAGAGTTTGCGTGCATTGATGGAGATAAGAAGCTCCTTGCTCCTTCTTGATGTTTCCAAGGCATTTTCTTTGTGCAGGAGAGCAGGCACAGAGCTGRTAGAAACCCAGCACCACCTGATAATGCTCATTCTGAGTGTCATTCCCTGACTTATGTGCTTTGGATTCTCATTCCATGATATTTCTGCTCTTATTTTCTCTTCGCATGCCGGGTGTGTCTGAAAGAAACTCCTGGGCTTTTCTTTTTTTTGCCCCAGAATTCCCCATGGCCACAGTACAGATCAGTCCTGTGAGGGCCGGGGATCTTTTTCTTCTGTCCTGTTCCGTGTTTGTGGATCTTGTTACAGCACAGTCAGAAAACAGGACTGTGCTTTRAGGTCTGTACTGTATTTAAAGCATGATACTTCAGTCATAAAGCACCTGGAAATGACCCATCTCCCTTTGTTTTGATGCTCATGGGAGGTGAATTCCTGCCTCCAGTTGGCCTCAATCTACTGATCACAAAACCTTCCACGTGGTATTGTTGCTTATGTGAGATTTTGGTCCATTACGGGCTCTGTTCTTACATTTCTTGTGTTCAAGGAATGAGTGGACTCGGCAGTCAGGGCTAGTTGACAAGGTGGGGATTGGTCACAGGTTCGACTGAATGATCTCAGTCTTTTCCAGCCTAAATGRTTCTGGGATTTTTATCCAGCCCCTCTGCAAGCTTGGGGCTGTCTCTGCTCTGACCCTGCAGYACAGGGTGGGTTTATTCACAGAACCACAGGATGGGGKGGCTTGAAATGGGAGGCCAGAAYGGGAAGCTCTGCTTTAGGCAGCTCTGGCTGAGTTCAGAAGCAGCTTTGTGTGGAGAAGCAGCCRTGGTGTCATGGTSCTGTGCTCCCACCCTGCTCCTGCTGTGGGCACAGAGGCTCTGGCTGTGCCCCCAGGAGCCCCTGCAGCYCCTGCAGCTCCTGTCTGTGCCCCACAGCGTGTGTTCCCCTACATCTCGGCCATGGTCAACAACGGCTCCCTGACCTATGACCACAGCAAGGACGGGCGCTGGACAGAGCTGGCCGGGTGCTCCGCTGACCTGCGCAACCAGAACCAYGACACCTTCCTGGCCGTGCGCTACTCCCGGGGCCGGCTCACGGTGAGACCTGGAGGGGGTCCTGCAGGTCAGGTGGGGCAGGGCTGGCTGTACCTGCACAGGGAGTGAGGTGGAGATGGTTTTCCAGGCTCAGCTGCTGCCTCTCCAGCACCTCCAGCTCCTAAAGAGGTGCAGGCAGGCAGGAGRGTGGTGTGCCCAAGGTGATTGCCTGGAGAGGGTGTGGAGTCTCCCTCACTGGAGATGTTAATGATCATCCAGACACAATCTRTGTGATCYRGGATGGCCCTGCTTGAGCAGGGAGGTTGGACCAGGTGACCCATTGYTGTCCCTTCCAGCCTGGCTTGTCCCATGGTTCTGCACATTCCTGGTGTGACCCTCTCCTGGTTTTGCAGGTGATGACAGATGTGGAAGACAAGAATGAATGGAAGAACTGCATCGACATTGCCGGGGTGCAGCTGCCAACCGGGTACTTCTTTGGTGCTTCTGCTGGCACKGGAGATCTGTCTGGTGAGAGGGGGCTTTGCTCAGGGGAACACGTGGTGATTGGGGCCTGGATTAGGTGACCCTGCCTTGGTATGGGGGTTGGATCTCCAGAGGTCACTTCCAACCCTAGAAATTCAGTGATTYTGTGACTGCACTATGGATGCACTGGATAGTTTCTGTGGCTTCCTTTCCCTGAATTGTTCACCGGGCTCTTGAGAGCGTGCTGGGTAGGGACCTGTGACCAGGAGAAGGAGGCATTGGAGACCTATGGAATGTCTTGGATTACAGTTTGATACCTGGGCACAAGGGTGGCTTGAGAGGGAAGTAGATTGGGCCTGGCAGWGCAGGGTCTGAGGGGTGCTCTGAGTGTGTGGACATCTCAGAACTCACGGCMTTTGGTGCTCATGGTTGTTCCCCAGACAATCACGACATTATCTCAATGAAGCTGTTCCAGCTCATGGTGGAGCACCCTGTAGAAGATGACACCGTTGACTGGACCAAGATCGAGCCGAGCGTCAGCCTCCTCAAATCCCCCAAAGGTGAACCTGTGATCTTTAGAAACCTTCATGGGGCATTGGGATATCAGGGCTGGACTCTGGAAAGCATCAGAGCTGTGACACGCTGTGGGACTCCCCAGGAGCCAAAGTGGGGTTGTTTTGAGCTGTTCTTTCCCTTGCAGACAACGTGGATGACCCRACGGGGAATTTCCGGAGCGGGCCACTGACGGGCTGGAAGGTGTTCCTGCTGCTGCTCTGTGCACTGCTGGGCATCATTGTCTGCGCTGTGGTGGGAGCCGTGGTCTTCCAGAAACGCCAGGAGCGCAACAAGCGTTTCTACTAGCGGAGCACCTGTGCCCAAACCCATCTTTTTTTATGGGGAGCTGTAAAAAACTGTGGTTTCTAAATGCTGTTTCTGAGAAATACCAGAAGTATTTTCTTACCTGTCTGTTTGGCTGTAACTCCTGCCCGGCCCTTGGCCTCCTGCGGGTTGGACTGAGAGGGGTGATGCCCGCGGGGCCCCCAGAGCCGTGGTGTGGGAGCCTGGAGGTTGCTCCCCGGTTTTTCCAGCGCTCCCCCCACCTTGCTGGGACTTGCTGTGCTGCCTGGGGCAGGTGTGAAYGTGAGGGGCTGTGGGGAGGGGGCTGCGAGTGGGGCATTAAAGGACTGACACCACCCGTGGCTCTGGCTCTTGTTTGGGGGGAGAGAAGGGGGGCTCTGCTGGGAGGGAGGATGGGCTGAAAGAGCTGGGGGGGTCCCAGCTTGATGGGGGTTTCAGGGAGGCAGTCCGGGGAACATCCCAAAGGGGGGGTCTGCGTTCTCCGGCATCTCCACGGGATTTGTTGGGGTGTCCCCGCGGTGTCCGGGGGATGGCGATGGGGGGGATGTCCCCGC
>NW_026623594.1:529316-541410 GCF_030028575.1 Malurus melanocephalus
GCCGGCGGAAGAGAGCGGGGCCGTGTTTCCGGGGGAGAAGGGGGAGCGGCGGGCGCAGCCAGCGTGTCCCGGTGCCGGCGGGGCCGGGCGGGCGCCATGGGCCCGGTCCGCCGCAGGGACGCGCTCCGGCTGCGCGGCGGAGGGTGAGCTCCGGGGAGACGGCACCGGGGGGATGTGGGGGTGCGGGGGGCGAGGGTCCCGCCGTGCGCTGACCCCGCTCCATCCCGCAGCTCCCCGCCGCTCCTGCGGTTGTTCCCCGGCCGCCTCTCCGCCTTCCCGTTGTTCCTCCTGGCGCTGCTGCTCGGCTTCGCTTCGCTGCTGTGGCTACAGCTCAGCTGCTCGGGCGAGGGGTCGCCACCCGGCGAGCGGGACCGGGGGGTTCCCCGGCAGCCCTGCCCGCCCCCCGCCCCGCTGCCGCCGCCCCAGGACGAGCCGGCRTGGGGACCGCACCGGCTGGCGCTGCTGGTGCCCTTCCGAGAGCGCTTCGAGGAGCTGCTGGCCTTCGTGCCATACATGCACCGCTTCCTCAGCAAGAAGAGGATCCGCCACCACATCTTCATCCTCAACCAAGTGGATCATTTCAGGTAGCTGCTCCTTGTGCCAAGGGGGTCCTTCCCGAAGCGCTGTGAGTGCTGGGAGAGTCTTGCAGAGAAGCGTAGGAACAGGGCAGCAGGATGTCCGGGCAGAGTGTGATGCTCCCCCCAAAGTTCCTCATTCTGCAGCTCAGAGAAGGACAGAGTGGTGGTTTGMTTCCTTCTTCCTTAGCAACAATACAATCTTAGCATAAAATCCTTCATCCCCGGGTATTTTGGCTTTCTCCCCAGTGTCACAGGTCTGCAGCAGCAAACATCTGGGGACTCTGCGAGTCAAAGATAAACCACAGGGTCTTTGGAAATGCTGTCATGTTGCAGGATGAAATGCTGTGTTAGTGTGTRTCCCTGTTTGGAGACCAATCAGACACTGAGCATTGGTGATGGTGGCAGAGGGTTGTGAAGGGACACTGAGAGCCCCCACTCCCCTGGCAGGTTTAACAGGGCATCCCTGATCAAYGTGGGCTTCCTGGAGAGCGGCAATGACACCGACTACATCGCCATGCACGACGTGGATCTCCTGCCTCTCAACGAGCACCTGGACTACAGCTTCCCAGAGGCAGGGCCCTTCCACGTGGCATCCCCCGAGCTGCACCCGCTCTACCACTACAAGACCTACGTGGGTGGCATCCTGCTGCTCACCAAGCAGCACTACGAGTTGGTGAGCACCTGGGTGGGATGTCTGGGGCAGGGCTGTGACATTCACATGGCGAATTTGGGAAGTCAAAAGGAAAAGGGAAAGGGAGTCAAAAGGTTCAGGCACAGAGTTTGTGGTCTGAGCTGCTTGGGGGGGTGAGGGGAGGCTGGGCTGGTGTCTGCTCCTCTGAGGCCGTGAGTTGTGCTGGACCTTGGCTGGAMCTTGTTGCAGTGCAATGGCATGTCCAACCGCTTCTGGGGCTGGGGACGGGAGGATGACGAGTTTTATCGACGAATCAAAGGAGCCGGACTCCAGGTAAGGGGTCTCTGCACCATCCTGGCTTGAAATTGCCTTTTTTCTTGTCTCTTCACCTGGCCCCAACGTGGCTGCCCAGGCTGGCACCTGGGGAAGGCAGTCCTGCACTCCAGCAGCCGGTACAGGAGTTTTCCAGTAGCTTTACAGGAGCTTTGCTCTTCTGCCAGGTTCGTCGTCCCTCTGGAATCACAACTGGATACGACACTTTCCAGCACCTGCACGACCCAGCCTGGAGGAAGCGGGACCAGAAGCGCATCGCTGCACAGAAGCAGGTGAGACCTCTGGTCAGGGGGAACCACGGGAGATTTGGGCTGTGGTCACGCTGTGCTCTGAGCCCTCCTTGCTCGTGTCGTCCCCTGCCAGCTCTGTGCTCCCTCCCCAGGCATTGTGTACTTCCCCCTTCCTGAACAGCCTTTTTCTTCCTCAGGAGCAGTTTAARGTGGATCGAGAGGGAGGCCTGAACAACGTGAGGTACCAAATCGAGTCACGGACAGATCTGAGCGTGGCRGGAGCCCCTTGTACCGTCCTTAACATCTTGCTGGACTGTGACACAAACGAGACCCCCTGGTGCACGTTTGGCTGAGCCCGTCCCCGTGTGCCACTCGTGTGCTCTGTGCTGGTGCCAAAGCTCCGGGGCTGCCACGGAGCCGCCTGGAGCAGGCAGGATTTTTGCAGCGGATGAGCATGGCAGTGCTGGCGAGACACAGAGGAACAGAAGAGGCTGAGAACTSGATTTTACTGGGAGCAGCTGAAGAGGCTGAGAGTGGGACTCGCTGGTATCGCTGCAGGTGCTGGTGCTGCCTCCCAGGGCAGGTGCAGGAGGTGGTTCTCCTGTGCTGGACATGGCTGAGCTGCCACGCAGCTCAAAGGACAATAAAGAACTGTCAGGACACCTGTGAGTTGTGAATGYCCTGGGCTGTGCTGGCACCACTCCATTTTCCTGTTCCCTTTTCCTCACACCTGTTCTGGCTCCTCTCTGTGTGGCAAGTGAGCTCTGAGCCGCTCTGGTTCAGAGGCCAAGCCAGTTTGAAATGGGCTCTGAGAGACACGGTGCCTGTTCAGCTGCCAGGTACCCCCAGGGCTGGGCTGTTGTCATCTCACTGCAGGAAGTGGTTGTGGTTGAGCCATGCCCGAGCCTCAGCATCCACAGCTCTGCTGGATGTCAACATTTATGGGCCAGGASCTCTCTGGAGTGAGGAGGAGAGTTCTGACTGAGCTCTCCTTTTCTTGCCTTTCCATGCCACATGCTTTCTGTGGCATGTGCTGCCTCAGCCTTTCTGGGGGGGGGCTGGAAACGTGGTCTTGGCACAAGTTTTGGGTGCTGGGTGGGCCCATTTGGACAGCCAGTACCCCTCCGTTCAGCCCCGCCACCAGTGCTGGCACCAGGCCCTCCGCGTTTCCTGGGCCCTTCTGTCCCCATCTCCTGCCTGGCGCTTCCTGGAGCGGTCGCTTTGCGTTCCCAGAGAGGCTGTYGCCATCCCGGTAGCTCTGGAGAGGAGAGAGGGCGGAAAAAAACCCATCAGAGCCAAGTGTGGGGGTCATGTACCATGTAGGGGCTGTGGRATGGGGTGTCTGTAGAGATCTGGTGCCTTCTGCTCTCTCTCTGCTGCTCTGGAGCTGGGAGAGGAGTCTGGAACCCCTGGATAGGGTGTTGGGGGGCTGTCTCTGAGGTGGGGATCGATGTGCTTGCTGGTGCAGCGGGGTGAGGATCAGCTTTGCATCATGGAAGGGGCAGGCTCAGCCTCGGGGCAATGTGGGGATGTGCTGCCCAAGAGCTCCTCATGGCTTGTCCTGCCAGGTGGCCCCAAAGCAGCACTGGTAGCTGGCACAAAAGGTGCTGGTGAATTTGGACACCCGGTGCACTGCTCTGGAGGTGTTCCCAGGACCAGTCATGCCCTCGCTGTGGACAGCCGGACGGATATCCAGCAGCCCCACTCCTGCCTCCCCATGGCACAGGTTTTGGATCAGCCATCTGTGTGGCAGCCACTTCCCAGTGCCTGAACCGCAGCCAGGGCTGGTGGAGGCAGATCAAAGTATTCCTCTGCGCCGTTCAAAATAGATGACACAATTTGGGGCAGGTTTCATAAAGACGTAGCTGTGCAGAAACAGAGAGCATATGTGCACCTCGCACTTGGCTCAGCGCTCCAGGCTCCTCTCCTGCTGCCTGGCAGCTATTTCTCAGCTCTGCTCGCAGCCCCCTCATCCTCCGGTTGCTTTTGTGGAAGAGGCGCCCTGCTGGAGACCCGGCTTCCTTTTATAGCCCTGAATGTGACTCGGAGGTCGCTCGGCTCCGCTCCCCCCACGCACTTCGATATCGGCAATAGCCCAGCRGGAGGGGATGAAGTTTTTCCCCATCGCCTTTCCACAGAAGGATAACACCCTGCCTGCTGTCCCAGGRGCCCTGCAGAGCCGAAAGCCTCCCAGCGTTCTCATGCTCTCAGCAAGCCCGAGAACGCTCAGGGGGCAGCCCTGCCCCTCTGCGACCCCCCTTCTAGGGTCCCAATTACTGTCAGCGAGGTGCAGGGGCTGCTGCAGGCACAGCAATCAATGACTTTTATTGCCGGGTTGTTAGGAGTGGATGGCTCTGGAGCTGTTTGCTGGTGGACAGTTGAAATTGCTGCAGTATCACAGAGGGGAGCACTGAGGGGTGAGGTCAGCAGGGAGAGAGGATTGAGGAAAAAGCGAGAGGAGGCTGGAGCATCTCTRCCTGGAGAAGGGGACATGACTGGGTGTCAGGGACCTGTGGAAGCTGCCATCCCAGGGAGATGTGCTCGGGCGTGCAGCCCAACGAGGAGCAGGAAACGGGGCAGACGGAAAGGCGGGGTGCGGCCGTGACCAGCACCCCTTGCCGTCACCCGGCATCGCTGCAGCCTGCCCGATCCGAGCCCCGTGCGATGATAACAGTCCCCKCGGGCTCCAGGCAGAGGGCCCGGGCAGCGCAGACACATCCATCCCTGGTGCCAGCAGGATGGGAATCGGCACTTTTGGGGAGGATCCCGCTGTTCAGAGGCCACTCGTGCTCGTGGGCAGTGGGCACAGGAGGCGCGGAGACCGGGGGCTGAGGCCAGAGGGAGCGGAGCGTGCCTTGGCAGCGCACCGAGGACACCGCCAGCATGTGAGCCCGGCGAGCAGGGACCGGGGACAGTGTGTGTGTGTGGGAGAGCGCTGGCAGCACAGCTTGGGGACTGGGCTGTGCGGCGGGGGGAGCTGGCAGCGAGCACACCGGATACGCGAGTCCCCCGGGCTGGGGAAGGGCGGTCCCTGCCCGGGGACAGACGGGCACGGCGCCGTGCGGCGGAGCGGGGCTGCGGCAGGTGCCCTGCTCCCACAGGAGCCCGGGACCCCGGTGACCAGGTCCAGCCCGGGCTGGGATCCTCGCTCCCTGCGGCTGCCAAAACCGGCTCCGGGCCAGGATGTGGCAGCGCTGATTCAGAGGGACGGAGCGTGTCCCGTCTCGCTGGCGCCAGGCCAGGCGGGAGCCCCACGGGGGTACACCGTGTTCCCCGGGGCTTTGTGGGGCTCCGGCCCACCCGCGGGTGCGGTGAGGGGGGAACAGCGAATTGTCCTGCAAGAGGACGGTGCGGAGAGTGTCCCACGGAGCCGAGACCCCTCTCCACGCCGCAGGTACGAAACAAAATATTTCTCTCCACCGTCGGTGGGCGATACCCAGGGATAACAGCCCGCCCGTCAGGCGCTCACCGGAGGCTGCCCGGCGGCAGTGCTGCCGGTCCCGGAGCAGAAGCCGGGGGGATTTGCGGGGGTCTCCCCGCCATTGGGGGGGGGTCGCGCAGAACTCGGCGCCGCACGCAGCCAGCGAGCCCTGCCCCGCCCCGCTGGTGGGCACGGCCGGGCCGCCCCCTTCYTTCCTCCTCCTCCTCCACCTCCTCCTCCTCCCCCTGCTGCTTCCCGCCCCTCCCGTCCCACCGCCCCCGCTCGGCGATTTGCCGGTGCCGGCTCCGCCCGCCGCCCCGCGCGGCCGCGGCCGAGGGGCGCGTTCAAACGCGGCGAGGGAAGGAGCGCGGAGCGGAGCCGTGCGGGACCGCAGCGCCGCCGGCATGGTGAGTGCGGGCCCGGGCCCCATCCCCCTCCCCCGGTGCGCTCCGGCCAGCGGGGCTTTGTCCCGGGCTCGGCCCCGGGCACCGACCGCCCCCTCCGCCTTCTCCGTGCCGGAAATTCCGGCGGGGCTGCGGAGAGGCGCGCAGGGGRCTGCGCGGGGACCCGCGCCCGCCTCCCTCCAACCCCGCCGTTCCCTCCCGGGTGGAATGGGAATGGGAAAGAGAAAGGGTTTGTGTCCGTGTCCTGCCCGGGCACGGCTGGAGTTGGGAGCAGATCGCGAAGGAGCCAGGCTGGCCGGACCGGTGTTTTGCCGCCTGGAGGGTGATCCCCTCCCTGCCGCGGGCAGGACACCTTCGGGCTCCCCCGGCGTTTCCCAAACCTCCCACAACCTGACCTACTTCCTCGGCCGCCTGTGCCGGGAGGAGCCGCTGCGGGGCTCGGCCGAGCTGCTCCCCAATGCCGGGGGCTGGATGTGCATCCACGCCCCCCCTCACCACCACGGGAACATCCGTGTCCCCCATCCCCGTGCGCGCCCGGTGGCGCCGCAGCCAGCCCGGATCCTTCCGGAGGGTCCGTCCCTGGTGCCCGTCGTGGGGTGCCGATGCCCGGAGCAGGTGTTGGGCTCGCAGAGGGAGGTGACAGCGCAGGCCGGGAGCTGTCAGACAGGTTTGTGCGTGGCAGCAATTAAAAGCGGGGTGTTTGTTTACCCGGCGCGTGGTGCTGAGAACCAGGGCAGCTTCCTGGGTGTAACCCGGCACCGGCGCCCTCGGCGAGGCTGGGAGCGGTGCTGGGGGCTCTGCCTCGCCCCGGCCACGCTCACCGTGTCCCCTGCACTGGTGTGCGGCCATCGTCCCCTCCCAAGCGCTGGGGAGCCACAGCCGAGGCGGAAAGCATCCTCTCATCCTTCCTCCCCCGGCCACCTGCGCAGGAAGCTGCATTGTCCCGTCAGCATCCTGCCCCTTCCCACCGCCCTCACGCCATGTCCGGCCACGGGGTCCGCGGCACGCACGCAGCAGCTGGGCTGTGGCCGCCTGATCCCTGCCYGCTTTTGGGGTGGGAATGTMTGGATGRATGGGGCCGTGTGGAGCTCGCCCTGCGAGGTGCGGGAGCCCGTGCCACCCATGCTGTGCGGGAAGTGTCCCCGTGGTGCCGGAGAGGTGCCTGTCCCGTGCGCGCCCTGGGGAGGCCARTCCGATGGGCATCCCCTGGGGGAATTTGGGGGTGTCTGCAGAGGGTTTCCGGACCGGGAGGTCCCGGGGGGAGAGGCTGGGTGCCGCCGGGCCGGGGCTGGCGCCAGGCCCGGGCAGGTGCTGCCGGCTCCCGAACTCGCCCGCCTGGCTGGGCGGCAGGTGCCTGTTCTGGTGGCGGCCCCGGCCCCGGCCGCGGGCGGGAGGTGGGGCTGGYTGTGGGAGGAGGCGCTGCACCACGGCGGGGGCAGCGGCGGGGAGCCCCCGCCCCGAGCGTGCTGTGCCCTGTCCCCCGGCAAGCTGCGGGAGACGGCGCGTCCATCCCAGAGCCGGGAGCCCGCGTGGGTCCGTGGGGCTGGCTCAGAAAGGGGGTGCTGGGGCTGTCCCSGCTGCCTGGCGTCGCTGACTCTGTCTCTCCCTCCGGCAGTGCTGGTTCTGGGCTTTTCTCTAATTCTCCATGGCAGCAGCACAGGGTCCTGTGACCTGTGAGCCCGACACCCGCGTCCTCGGCACCTACCTCTCCTCGGAGCCCGTCGGCATCGTTGGCAGCATGGGCAGCGTGGGCAGCCTGGTGGAGAAGCAGGATCTGTCCCCCCTGGAGCTGCGGGCCCCGCTGGGCGGCTCACGGGGGCTGCGGCAGCCCGACGGCTTGCTGCGGAAGGGGCCGAGCCAGCGGGAGCTCTTCGGGTACCTGCACGGCGCCAAGAAGGAGACGCGGGCGGAGCGGAAGCACCAAACGTCGGGCGCCTGCTACAAGCGGGACTACGAGAGTGACCGYGAGAACCGCTCCCCCGAGCGCTACTCCCGGGAGCATCACCGAGGGGCCGACTTCTCCAAGAGCTCCCTGCCAGAGCGGGGCCGCTTCGACAAGGTGAGGCTGGGGGGTCCTGAAATGCATCCTGCGGGAGGATRGGGATGGAGCAGAATGATCCGTGCCCCCTGGGTGGGATGTGGGGAGTTGAGGWTGTTCAGGGATGTGAAGCTGGGGGTGTGGGGGTTCTCCCTGGCTGCAGAGGCTCGTGCTTGACCTTGTTCTTGTTTTTCAGTGCCGTATCAGGCCCTCGGCCTTCAAGGCGGTGGCTGGCAAGGGGCTGGTCTCCATGCAGGGCCTGTCCTCGTCCAAGGGGCAGAAGTTGTCCAAGAGCAATGGGAGCCTGCACACGCTGCTGTCGCAGAGCAGCACGGCGGCCCCGCAGCAGGGCCCGCTCCGCACCCACCTGCTCCACGCCATCAGCCTGGACGAGGCCTCTGACTCCAGCCACAACTCCATCCAGAGCTTCCCATCCTACGGCTCCCGCCTCAAGCCGGCCCAGAGCCAGTTCAGCGCCTCCATGGGCCACATCAACCACATTGGGGGCTCCTTGGACAGGGTCTCCCGCAGCCCCAGGGACACCCTGGCCCCCGAGAAGATGCCCCTGTCCTGCAAAAGCATGGCCACCCTGAGCCGGCTGCAGAGCCCCGGTGAGCCCCCACCGCCCTACGAGTTCTCCTACTCGCTGGAGGATGCGGTGAAGCAGCTTGAGGACCGGCTGCAGGAGACGGGAGGGGAGCTGCGGCAGCTCAAGAGGAGCCTCAGCGAGACTGAAGACCCCTTCACACAGGTGAGCTGTGGGGCTGGGGCAGCGCTGGGTGCCCCACGCAGGGATGTGGGGGCGGAGGGAGCGGTGCAGGAGCTGCTGTGGTGGGTGATGGGCTTGGAATGCCCAAGTTCAGGAGGACCAAATATCGCGGCACCTCCTGGGCTCCCTCCATGGGGCTGACCAGTGTCCACCTGTGCTGGCAGGCATTTGAGGACAAGCAGCGGCTGTGGCTGGACGAGCTGGAGGACCTGAAGCAGATGTACATGGCCCGGCTGCAGCAGGTGATGCARCAGGCGCAGCGCGGGCAGCGGGCGCTGCAGCTGCAGCTCTACAAGGCACAGCAAGAGAAGAAGCGGCTGCAGGAGGAGCTGAGCCTGCAGCAGTGTCAGTGCGAGGAGCCCAAGCTCCGGCAGCCCCAGGGCGAGCATGGCAGCCCCAAGATGGAGGACACCAAGTGGGAGGTGAGAGCCCTTCCTTGTCCCATTGTTGCCGCCCTTCTGGCTGTGGAGCCAGGATGGGGGCAGCGGTTTCCTGCTCTGGTGTCACTCGTGGCCACAGGATGGGAGGGATGAGCTGGGTGTGGTGTTTATGGTCTCCCAGGACAGCCTGGGGTGCTGCTGCCTCTGGGGTCCCACTCCCCCAGCCCTTCCTCACTGCTCGCCCGTGCCCTGCAGGTGTGCCAGAAGGCAGCGGAGATCTCCCTGCTGAAGCAGCAGCTCCGGGACACCCAGGAGGAGATGGCTCAGAAGCTGGGGGAGATCTTCAGCCTGAAGACGCAGCTGCGGGAGGCCAAGGCRGAGGTCCAGGCCAGGGACTCGCAGCTGGCACAACTGGCAGATTCCTTCCAGAACCCCCCAGAGCCCAGCACCTCGCTGCCTCTGGGCGACGACCCCATGCCATCGTGCCAGGACTTCCCCGGCTGCGAAACTGATGATTCCAAGTGCCGGGGCCTCCAGAGCGACTCGGCGGAGCCCCTGGAGCGGCAGGTGGAGTGGCTGTGGGCAGAGCTGCTGCGGGAGCGGCGTCAGGGCCAGCTGCAGGCTGTGAACTTTGAGCTGGAGAGGAAAACCTGGCAGGAGGAGAAGGAGAAGGTGCTGCGGTACCAGCGGGAGCTCCAGGCCAGCTACATGGAGATGTACCACCGGAGCCAGGCGCTGGAGCGGGAGCTGCGGCAGCTGCGGGCCGAGCCCAGGGATATCGGCATCGATTCGCCCTGGATCGAGCGGGTGGAGTCCTCCAAGATCTGAGTGGGGGATGCCGGTGGGACCGTGAAGGGGGAAGGTCTCTTGCTGCTGCAACGGGACAATCTCAGGGTGTGCACAAGGACTGGCCCCGCTCGGCGCTGCCCTGGGTCCATGGACCGATTGCGACACGGGAGCTTTTCCTTCTTGCAGCACTTTGGGCCCTTCTGGGGGGTCTCTGGAGGGCGGGGGGTTCATCTGTGCCAGGGTGGGGGTCTTGCATGTGCCCCGTGCTCTGACTCCAGGAGCGCTTGCCCTGTGATTCTTCCTGCCGTGGGGGCAGAAACCAAGCGCCCTGTGAGACATTCCCTGTCCCTCCTGCTCTGCTGCTCCTGTTCCTACAACCCAGTAACTCACTGTCCTGTGAGGAGAAGCTCCAGCCCTGTCCCCCACCCYACTGCCTTGCTGTGGGAGTTGCAGTGGCTGCCTTGTCACCTGAAGCTGGTGGTGCTGCTGGGGAGGCAGAGGAGGAAACCCTGAGGAGTTCTGGAGCACCTCTGTTGGGGCCTCCCCAGTGTGGAGCTGCTCTGCAATGGGGGTGGTTGGTGCAACTTTCTTCCGGCTGAGATAGGGGAGTGCCTTGGGCAGAGATGGGAACTGGTGCTCTGYCACACTGGGAGGAGGAACTGGGGTGGAGGAGAGGACTGGGGCAGGTGCCTGAGCTGGGGGAGAGGCCGGGGTCCCCCCGTCCCAGGATGGGTGAGGGGGAGCTGGGGGAGCCCCAGGGTGATGGAAGGAAGGAGCGCTGCTCCGTGTGTGTACCAGCAGAGCCATGTGAAGGCCCCGTTCCTGCAATAAACCTGCATTTCTCTCTGCCGCCCTCTGCTCTGCTTCCCTGGGGTCGGGGGCTCCCGGTAAGGCGGTACGAACGGGTGGGGCATGCCCGTGAGTCACGGTGGGGCCAGGCAGGCTCCCGGGGCCGCCTCACCCTCACCCCCGCAGCGCTTTAACCCAGCCCCGAGCACCAGGACCACGTTATACAAATCCACAGACACCTTTATTCACCCCACAGCGCTCTCCACCCCCCATCAGTCCCCCATAAAAAGTCCCGTGGCCCCCGGGCAAGGGGGTGGGACCTGCCACAGCTCCGCAGGGCACAGCCCTGGTCTGTCTCTTCACAGCGGCAAGGGAAGGGCCGACACCTCCTCCAAGCACTCGTCGTAGTTCTCCTGGTACTCCTCGTGGGGTTTGATCATGATCACRCAGGTCGGGCGCTTGGAGCCGGCTGCAGCTCCCAGGTCCTGTGGGAACAGAGCGAGGCCATGGGGTGCAGGTCCCTTCCTGAGGGGAGAGGCTCAGGAGCAGCTCCCTGCATGTCCTGGTTTAATGCAGGGAAGCTCTCCCTTCCAGCCCATCACCCCCAAGCTCTCTGGACTCRTGCTGGGTTCAAGAACCTTTTTCACAGATTATCTCGTGCAAGCTGCAGGCTGGGCTGGCACAAGGGACTGGCTCATGTGCCCCAATCCCTCCCCAGAGCAGGTTTGCAGAGCTGTCTGCACTGCAGCAGAAGCTCCAAAGACACCGACTGCTCCTCCAAAGCTCCAGATCTACAAAAGAGCTGTCCCCAGATCAAAACAGCCTGGAAAAGATGTCCTGGCTCTGTCCCGCAGCTGCTGCAGGGACTCAATCACAGCAAAYAGTTCTGTGATCCCACAGTGAAACACTTCCACACCTCCCGTTTCTTCTGTGCCCTGGTCAGGGACAAGCACCGAGTTCTTGACCCGGGCACCGGATCTGCACCTCCCCAGGAAGGCTCCGGTCACACCTGGACTCCTCACCGGGTTCCCCCTCACCAGGGCYGGTTCCTCCCCAGCCCCAGCACTCACCGATTTGGAAGGGACATATGCGTAAGGGAGGCTCCTGTCCTCGCACATGATGGGGATGTGGCAGTAAACATCGACGGGCAGCGTGTCYCCGGCCAGCACCGTGATCCTGCAGGGAGAGCCGTGTCAGCGCCCGGGCCATGCGGGCGGGGCCGTGCGGGGCCGCGGGGCCAGGGCAGCACTTACCCCTTCTCGCCCTTGTTGATGAACTTCTGCACTTCCTTCACACCGCGGCGGATCTGTTTGTGCTTGGCGGCTGCAAGAAAATAAGAACGTGAGGAGCTCGTTGAGAGCCACAGCGTGGGAGACCGCACCGCGCCGCCGCCATGTCCCGGCGTGCCCCACCCCCGCCATGTCCCGGCGCCGCCAGACCTTTCCTGATGCACTTGTAGAGCTTTCGCGTCAGCTTGCGGGACGCCAGCGGCTGCGCGATGGGGTTCAGGAAGTCGAGCTGCTCCCGGTACGAGCGCTCCGGTGTCGCCTCAGCCTCGGCCGCGGGCTCCRGCTTCTCCCGCGCCATGGCCGCCCCGCGCCAATTCCGCTTCCGGGCCACGCGCGCGCCGGGGGGCGGGGCACACACCGCCGCGAGCCCTCCACCAGCCAATCGGCAATCGCTGCGGCATTGACGGACAGCCGCGATGGCCAATGGCAAGCGGCGCTTCTAC
>NW_026623594.1:542585-566870 GCF_030028575.1 Malurus melanocephalus
CGGTCCCACCCCCTGTCCCCTTTCTGGACCAGTCCCAGTCCCAGGCGCAGTTCCTGTGTCAAACAGACCSGGACAAGCTTCAACACGGGCCTTTATTGGGTGTGGTCAGTGCCGGTGACGCTGGACCCACCCGACCCGACCCAACACAACACATCAAACACAACGCGGGAACGCTGCCGTGCCCAGTGCGCAGCCAGAAACCGGCATGGACTGTGCCTGTTTCATCCACCTGGCCACACACGGGATTTTCTCCCTTTTCATCCCAGGGAATTATTCTCCCTGCAGGGCTACATCGCTTTTCCCAAAAAGAATGGAGGCTTCCAACATGGTACCCTCCCAAAAACAGCTTTGAATCAACTTATCAACGCAGCAGCCAGCATGGGGACAGTGAAGTCCCCCCAAGGCCATGGCAGCACCTCCCCTGAGTCCAAGAGGCTCCCTGAACCACAGACACAACAACTGAGAGAGGCCTCAGATAGGGCTGGTTACCTTCTCCCTCACTCCAGAGTGTCCCTGGAGAACAGGAGGGCTTCAGCCAAGACCTGCAGCTGCTCGAAGACCTCTCGCTGCATCTCCACAGCGACGTGGAACACGTGGTGGTCCGAGTTGTTGTACATCACCGCGTTCTGGAACATGAGCATGAGGTCACGCTGGAACTGCATCAGGGACTGAATGTGTCCCTTTGASAGCCTCCTCTTTATGCTGCTTAAATCCATGGGTCTACAAAAGACAGAGAGAAGAAGAATTAAATTCCAACCCAGGGCCAGGAATCCTTCGGGATCTGCATGAAAGTGCTTGTTCTCATTTCAGGGTGGCCCTGAAAGCACAGCTATTTTCAATTAATTTTAYTGCTCAAGACACACAGGGGGGAAGTGAGAAAGGCTTTTCTTCCAAGCCAGACAAAAGTAAGTTCAGCCAATGCGACACTTGCTATCCAATCAACTTGGCAGGTCATTAGCAGTCACCTCTGGAAAAAATGGGATGCTGAGCTCCAGAGAAGGCAAGCATTAATTAGTCTTCAGGAAGTCAGACCAGGTCTTAGTGGAGAAAGAAAAGTTACTAAAATAGGTATCTATTAAACTCCCTTAAAATCGAATGGTGCCACCAGCAAAAATAGCAGTACTGGTAAGGGGAACATGATAGGGAATAAATATTACTTCCCTTATTTTGACAGAATGGGAAAATGAATGGCTGCAGAGAGGACAACTGTGACCAGAATAGAACATGATTCAGCTCTGAAAAATGCCATTAATCTCTCTGGGAAATATTCTTGTGACCCACTTCTGTGCTGAGAGTGAAACATCTGGGGCGCTCGCAGCGGGTGAGGAGGGGGCATCTCCTGAGGCACATTCAGGGCCTGGGGAGAAGGGACTGCTGAGCTGCAGTGCCTGGATCCCCTGCCCAGGGACTGTGCCTGGGGTAAGCCAGCCAGGCAATGCCTGCAGAGGGCAGGCACAATTCCCACCAGCTCCAGAGTCAGTGCAAGCTTCCAGGTTCTAATTACCCAGAAGGGAGTTTTAGTGAAAGGTATCAGTGGGAGATGCTGGTGACAGCCAAACTCTAGGAAAGAAGGAAGGAAACCATCCCACTGGCCCTTTGGAAATCAGAGAAGACAGAAAATAACCAGAGATAAACCAACCAGTGAGCACTTCCTCCACGAACTCACCTCTTTACCACATCCTTGTATCCAGGGGCTTGTTTCTCTGACACTGGTTTCAGGAATGGTCTGCTGAACCTACAGGGACAAGGATAAAGAACATTCTCTGCCTGCCCCTGCACCAAACACAGCACTGGAACATGGAGCAGGGCTGGCCTCTCCCTGCTTGCCATGAGGGTCACAGCCAGTGTTGTGCCAGCGGTGTAGGAAGCAGCATTTGGGTTCTGCCACATTAAGCAGAGGAAAACAATATGCAACGTTCTCTCCAGCTCTGCAGCAGACATCTGTTCCCAAAGCAAAGCCCTGGAGAGACAGGCCAGCCTCTGTGAGGGGAGGACTAGGCCTGGTGAMACACGAGCTGGGACTCAGAACATGTTGATCCACGTACCTGTGACTGGCTATCATCCTCCAGAAGGACAGCAGCCTTTTCCTGAGGATCAGGTGCTGGAGGGGGTTATTACAGCTCGGCTGCAGCCTGTGGAGTGAAGACATTGCCAGATCATCACACTCGAGACAAAGTAGGAGGTGACAATTCTGCTGGCACCCACCACATCCAGGTGGATGAAGCTACAAAAAGCCTGAGTGTGATGGTGGGWGTGTTCTGCATTGGAATGCACAACGGAACATCCATAGTGCAGGAAGATGCAGGACAAGAGGTAAAAACAAAGCTGAGCTAAAGAGYAGGATCAAACTGGATAGAAAACCTCATGCTACTCTGCAGTTCAGAATTTCACTGAGCTCCCAAAATCCCACGTTTTTTCTCTGAAAGGCAGTCCAAGTGATCACACATGTGGCAGAGCCTGCATGTAACTGGCACACCTGCAGGGGCTCAGAGGGGATTGGTAATGCTGGGCTGTGCATTCCCTGACAGAGCCTGAGGTCCAGCTCACACCAGGCCTATTTGCCTCGAGAAAACATGTATTTTCCTTTTCATCTCTTATTTAATCTCTTCTCACTTCAGATTAGAATCAATGCCCTAAACTACTGACAAATCCAGAGATGGCACAAGTTAACCTCCTTCCCTCCTGCTCTCCCTGGCTATCTCACCTTCCTGGATGTGACCTGTGCCATGCATTTGTTCTCAYGCGTGACAAGGGAAATGACTCTGTTCTGCTGCATTTGCAAGGGAGCAGAACCAAGTACTCACAGGTGCATGTTGGGAGAGCCTGTGGAGTCCAGCACTGGAGCTGCAGAGGTGCTGTCACTGTCCTCTGGATCCACGGCCTGAGCRCTCATCTCTGGTGGAYGCAGCTCACCCAAGGGTGGTTCTCYRGGYGTCTCTTGAGTCTTGCCCTGAAGAGCAGAGAGGATACATCTAAAACGGCAGCTCATCACCTGATATCTAGAATCCAGCCTGCTGCATATTCCTTTCCYGCATCCAGGCTCAGCTGGGAGCTTGCTTGCTCTCTGTTATTCAGAGGAAGATGTTTTTGACCTCATCCAGGCCTTCCCAGAAACAGATGGGATCACATCCAACGGATCACATCCACCCCAGGCTGACACAAACCCTGTGGAGCGGAGTGGTGCCCGGTGTTGTGTCTGTCTGCTCTCTGGGAATAGTCATGGATGTAGAGAGGGCAATCAGGAGCTGAGGTAAGACTGCCTGAGGCTTCTTAAAGCTTGAGATACAGATAACAGGAACCCCTGGAGTTCAACAAGGTTGTTTCCTCACAAACTCCCACATSAAAATGACAGGGAATAGACTCAGCCAGGAAGGAGAATGGTTCTGTTGTGGTAGTGATTTGTCAGTGAAATGTCAGTGGGATTACATGCAGGGGCACCTCAGAATACTCAACAGATCTGAAACACGAGAAGAATTCTCAGAAAGAAATTGGACACTGTGCTGTGTTTGGCACTGATCACTGGGAAAACTGCAAAGGAGTTGCTGGGAATAACAGCAGTTAAGAGCAGAGTAACTGTTGGGAATAACACTGAGCTGGCTGAACAGGTGAACCCCTGGAGGTTTTCTGTCTYCAGCATCCCGAGTTTGCAAGTGAACAAGTGTGGAAAAATGGCACTGATCCTTCACTACTGTATTACTTTCCCAGGAATAGCTGGCAGGCTGGTGGGAGCCCACAGCCCCCCAAACACAGGACTGATRCAAACCCAGGCTAGACAGTGCCTGTTTCCAAGACATGACAATCCCCAGGGGCAGATGGTATTGCTGGCACAGCCACGTGGGCCCGAAACCAGCCAAGCTGTGCTGCAAAACACAGCAATTAGAACCAGGCAAGTATTCCAGCCTTGCCTTAAACCTGAGAGCAGCCTGCCAGCTCTCATGAGTCACCTTTACACTGCCAAGGAGCAATTCCTCCAACTCACATCTGAGRGTTTCATCTGTAATAAGCTTCCTGTTTATAAAGATACACAGCTAYACATAAAAATCACCTTTCTGTGCTCCCCTCCCTCCTCTCTCCTCCTATGTCCTGTCTCCCCACTCAGAACCCAGGGCTTCCCTATCTCTCAGATCTGACTTCCTTCACTGTCTCATCTCCCACCCAGGGCCAGAGGCTCTTTCAGGACCACTCTCCTACCTCTCTTCCCAGGAAGTGTTCTTCCTCAWCTTTGGCCAGGATGTGTGGCTGACTATCCTCTGCTCCCGAGACTGCTGCTCCTGTGGACTTTTCCTGGCATCTCCCATCTTCCCCATCACTCTGCTTCCCTGAGCCACAATAATCCCACGGAGTCTGTGATGACTCTGTGCTGCTAATGCAGAAAGATTCCAGCATCTGGGTTACCTGCAAGACAGTGATTTATTACTTCAAATTGTGAAGGCAAAAGGGAGAMGAAATAAACAGCAGAGATGCTATTTTTGCAACCACTCACGAACGCCTTTCCATTTTTAGGGATCCTTCCAAAATCTGATGAAGCACTCTTTTATTATTACAGTGTCAGTTCACTGACATTTCTGTGCTTTAGGGTGAACTGTGTTTTAGCAAAGCAGCTGTCTGGTTGCAGTGGGAACTCTAAATGGGAGGAAAGGCTGGACTTGGGCCAGAGAGAAAGTGAACCCACAGCACCTGCTGTGCCCCCATACTGTTTCTGTGGGTASGGATGGTGGAGGCCCTAAAAATCCCAGTGTTTCAGGAGGCCCTGAACTATGCTACCCCCCCACTCCTGTCATCCAAACAGCTTTACCTCCAGGAGGAACTGGAAAAGATTGTCGCTTTCACATGGTTTCTCTGCCTCTTGGTCATCTTCACTCTCATCCTTCCAGAGAGGCTCACTCAGCTCCATCTCATGGTCGGTCTCTTGGCTGCTCCCCTCTAGCTTCCCCATGTCCTCCTCTTCAGTATTTCTCCAGCTGCTCACATCCAGATCCATGCTTGAATCCCAGTCAGGAAGAGACTGGGAATCACTGTTCTCTGACTTGATGAGAGATTCCAACTCTGACTTCAAGGCACAGCCCATCTGCAAACAATGAGAAGACAGCAATTTCTTTGTACCATGATCCAGCACACTTGGAGGGCCTCAACCCTTGGAAGGACTCTGAGGTGAGCAGCCTAAACCTGAGTTCACCACACAGCACGTGGCAGGGCTGCAGCTCTGCAACACCAACTGCTGCTTCAGAGCAATTGAATTTCAGGTTTTCTGGTGTTTTTGCTGTGCTCTTTCTGAGCCGGCCAGGAGCACGTGGCTTTGCTGGATGCTCCATATTTAAGGTGCTGAAGGCATCCAGCAAACTCAAACCGCGTCCTGCTGGGGCTCCTTTGCAGACCTCAGAACAAATAGACTCCAAGGAAAACTCACTGAAATCCCTTTTGCTGCCCCCTRAGAACTTTTTATACTGGAGATAACTTATTACAAACCTTACAGATAAGTTTGTTTTGAAAGTGACAGGTGTGATTTAGCTGGATGGTGGACATTTCATATACCTGAACCAGAAGAATTAAAACCACAGTCACACACTGACAGAGCAGTTCCACACATTTCAGAAAATAAAAGGAAGAAACCATTTGATTTCTGTTCATTAGTCCATGCCCAAGTGCCTTCTACTGAATGAGTGCACAGTGATCTCTCTAAGCCTGGGGAATTGCTTGCAGAGTTGAAGTACAACAGTAAAAGATGTCACAAAATCTGCATCTTGGCACTGGAGCTGCCTGGATGCTGCACCTATGGAGAATTCTATGCATTAATTAACACTGTCTTTAGAGTCYTCAGTTAATTATGTACAACCTAATTTTTTCAGTTTTGAACAAGCACATTTCTCACTGATTGGCTTTTCCTTCTCAGGACTGCTAGCACAGCTCCAAATACAGCTTACGGTGCATAAGTGGGAGAAACAGAATCCTCTGGGTCTGGGATGAGAAAACTGGTTTGTTTATTTTGTGAACTTGCAAGCAGAGTTGGGATCTGAAAGTCTGTCCTTCTGAAACCTCTTTCAAAGTTCACTTCAGTGGCAGCAGATGAAATTTGATGAGGTAAGAGATAAYATTACCTGCTCTCAGCTTGCAGGTGAGGGAGTTGGGCAAACTGAGATCCCATCTGAAGAGAAACTCTGTGCCTGGAGCTCTCTCCTGCAGCTTCAGCAGAGCTGCCACATGCAGAGGCACAGAAAAGCTTCAGCCCAGGGTAATCCGATCACTTGTGATCATCTTTCTGTACTCCAGAGGGATAAAGGTTGAAAATCAGMAAGTCCTGGGAACTTGGGCGTAAGATTAACGAGATCTTCAGCCTTATGTTYGGTTTTACTGAATCTTGGAAGACTCGAGATACCAGAGAGCAGAACAGCAGTGTTAGTGCAAGACATGATGAGTGAAATAATCACAGACTGCTCAGCTCCACACCAATTCCGGACAAATGACACAGACATGAACTTTTAATTAAGAATTGCCTGACAGTTCTTAATTATGTTGGCTACATAAATCACTAGCAAGGAGCCTCTCTCAAATTGGAAAGTTTTAGTTCACTTTGCAGAGATCAGACACTGCGCAACCCTTGCTGTTCTGGGAAAAAGCTGTTAGAAATCAAAAAGACAGTCTTTAAAAAGAACTTACATGTCAAAACAAGAAAAATGATAAAAGCCTGAACTCTAATAAATGAAATGTAGAATCCACATAAAGCAGGCAAAGAAAAAAAAAAAGAAAAAAAGGAAAAAGAGAGCAATTTGCTAAAGACATAAAAGCAAATAAAAACAAAAAACCTAATCAAAAACATCAGAAGCAGAGACCTGCCAGATGATCAGTGGGGATGACACATGATCAATGCCAAACATCTCAATGGAAAATAGGGCCAGYTGGAAAAACCAAATTAATCATCGTTATCAGCAGTTGGCACAGAGGAGCTCACATGAGACCTTCTCTTGGGATGGTTCTGAGAGATGATTTCTAATTAAAATGTCAACAGGGGAGGTTTTAGAACAATTTGAGTGAGCGAATAAACCTCAGAACCCACTGGGATTCATTTGTGAGCCTTAAAGAAGCTTAAATATAATGGGACCAACCCTATGCTCTGTAAAATGTCATTTAAGTTTAAGAAGAAACCCAGAAAGGCGTGACAGTTTTATCTGTCTGTAAAAGGGTGGGTGCTGGGAGATGCAGCACAGTAAAACATCAGCTCTGTACTAGACAGATTAGAACAAAGTATTAGGAAGAAAAGAATTAGTAAATAGTCGGAGCATGAGATGAGGAGTTGGTAAAGAGGCAATGAGGCTCCATAGAGAAAATCATATCTTGGAGTTTTAAAGCTCTTAAACATCTTTAAAGACTATTAAAATGTCATGAGAAATGAAAAAAAGGGTGAGAGAAAAATACCTGGTTAAGAGCAGAAACCAAAGGTAAGAAGGAACAGCACTGCTTGCCATGATGACAGCAAGTTCTGAGGGCCTGATAAAGGTCTCCTGTGCTGCACCTGAATTTTCCAAGAGACAATGGCAGGGCAGAAGTGTTACACACATGGAGCCARACTCTTCTCTGCCCAGCAGTGAAAGCAGAAAGGGATGACAAGTTACACCACAGGGAATTCTGACTGTGTGTAAGGTGAATATTTGAAGCTGGCCCTGCTCTGAGCAGCAGAATGAAGTAAAGGAATGCACAGAGGTTCTTTTCAGTTTAGAATCATGGAACAGGTTGRGTTGGGAGGGACCTTTAAAGACTGTCTGGGTCCAGCCCACCTGCAATGAGCAGGGACATCTTCAAATAGCTSAAGTTACTCACAGCCCTGTACAACCTGGCCTTCAACACTTCCAGRGATGGRGCATCCACAGCWTCTCCGGACAACTCATGCCAGGGTCTCATCACCCTYATTGTAAAAAGAGAAATCTTTGAGWCTAAATCAACCCTCTTTTAGTTTAGAACCATCACCTTATCCTRTCACAATGGGTCCTGCTAAAAACTTTGTCTCTAACTTAAATCCATAAAATACATGAAAGACAAAGAACCCGGTACATTTTGTGCTWTGAACTGAGAAAAATAAAAATTCAAATCAGAAATTTACTCCCGGGTTTAGTTGTGAAGGACAATTAACCAATCACCAAACCAAGGGAGTTTCAGCATTTCCACATCAGTAAGGTGACTCTTGGTGAAAATACACCTCAGCAATACATCCGACTTGACAGAGCAGGCACGGCCAACTTCAACACTGAACTTGTGAAAATCAAGAGCTCTTACTGGATAAGGCAACAATGCCTCTGCTCTTAATCCCAGTGACTCAGTTTCCTGAAACCTGTCTACCAGAAAGCTGCACCCTGGACATGCTGCAGAGTGTAGAGCACTCCCAGCTGCTGCAACCATGGAGGATGGTGTCATTTTGTTGTTTTTTTTCCCCCGTGAAAGGTTGTGTGGGCAGAAAACATGCAAGTTTTATCTCACGTCATATGAGCAGAAAAAGTGACTTGGAAATTCTTGCAGAGAATTAAACCTTCATGTTGCTGAGGAAAATTACTGTAATTTCCAGTAGAAASAGTGCACAAGCTCAGATGTGAAACCAGGTACTGGCAATCCTGCCTACAGGTGTTGGGATCACAGATTTTCACTCTCACCAGTGTGGCTTCCACAGCTCTCGGGGAAAAGAATGTCAAGTCTTTTTCAATGCATTTTCTCCTAAGGAAAGCTCAAACAAGCCTGGGGTAGTTAACTTCTCAAGGTTTGATCTCCTGTGTCATCACAGAGGTGCTGTATCCTCACACACTCAGGCAGGGAATCTTCCTCTCCTTCACCATCCAAGCACTGTGCAGCACTCCCGTGATTTACAGATTGTCATCAGAGCTCTGCCATGCCTGTGTGCTACAGGGATAACTGGAAGAGAATTATTTTTGCAGATAYTCCAGGTGGGAATCCAGGCTTGCACCACAGGGTTCCTCCCTGCAGAGCTGCAATGCTCAGCACACTGCACACGGGTTTGTTCCCAGATTTTAATATACATCACATTTACACATCACTAGTAAAAATCTGTACACTTCACATTACAGTACATACGAGCCACCAGTTGCTAGCTAACACCAGAACACTGATGAAGCCCAAGACGACTGCCCTAAAACAGGCAGGGGGGCTGGTCTTCCCCTCTGGGGAAGTTTCTTTGGGTTACACATTCTGACAAGACACTGCTTTCCAGAAGGGCAAGCAAAGGTGGTGAACCAGGTCCCAGAAATGGACCTGCAGCTTTTCTTCCTCCTCCAAGAGCAGTTAAGAGCTGCCTGCTTGCACTCCAGCTCCGGATGCCTGGGATTCTGCTGGGATTCTGCGTCTGCAGCATCATTTCTTCATCTTCATGTCTGCCTCGATGGCGCAGCGCCGCCCTCTGGTGCCTCCGTCCTGCTCAGAAGGCAAATAAACACAGTTACACAACCCCACAGGAACGTCCCTCCAGCACAGCGGGAGGAGGGAGCGAATTCTGCATCTGGCAACAACTTTTCCTGCCTTCCAATTAGGAGAAAGGGAAGCTGTCCCTGCCAAAGCCTGCCTGCAGACCTACCTAAAGTTGGATCTGGACAGAGCAGGGTGCTGGGCTTGGCAGCATCTGTGCACTGCTGGAGCCAGGGCAGAGAGAGGCAACACAGCTCTGGCCCAGACCGATGCTTTTGGAGCCCRGACAGTGCGGGTTTTCTCCTAAGCAGCAGATTCTAACTTATGGTGGGAAGAGGAAAACTGCTGACTAACGTACCTTACCAGCTGCTGATCCCTATGGGAAGTGCTCCTCCAGTTGAGTGTCCCTGGCACTAGCTCCCTAGTTTCTCCAGATATCTCCTTTCCATGAGCAGAATGTGAGCTGAGAGCTTCTTCTGATCCGCTGCCCTCTCTCTCTGGCTGATCTGCTGCCTCTCCTGGAGTACTTCACTGTCTTTAGATACAAGTGAGAGATAAGAACAGCTCTCCATCTTCCTCCTCTCTCTCCTCACAGTAACTCAAGAGACTTGGGGTTTCCCAGAGGAAATATTTTTCCAAACACTTCCAGATCACCACGGGGCACAGAGCAAGATATTTCTGCAGAGTCTTATTTGCTTTCTGGACCAGGAACAGATAAAGGAGTACACAGCTGACTGACTCCTTGCTCTCCCAAGACCTTTTGTACTGCCTCGGATGTGTGGAAGGGGCAGCTGTATAAACATGAGAGATGAAGGAACTACAGGACTGCACCACTTGGTTTGTCTTCCCACTTACATGGAAAGAAAGCAGGAGAGAAGTCATGGAAAAAAGCAAAAGCAGATGACAAAACAAAAACACTTGGAACCAGAGGAAAGGACTGAAGCCCCACCCACTCACCCGTTTTGAGAATAAGGGACTGAGATGTCTCTTCCCAGATCACAGTGGTGCAGCCCCCAAGTCAAACACACCCTGCTGCAGTGCTAAAGATGCTGTGACAGTGCAGTGATCACCCAGACAAGGAACAGAGCACCTGGCAGCAGAACTGCAAAACCTGCTGGAGCCTTTCAATACTTACAAAGAGAGAGAGAAGGAAGGCAGGAGAGCCCATTGGGACACTGTCCTGTTAAAAGGCCAAACAGAAGGACTTATCAGGCATCAGCTATGGAAAYGCACACACCACACAGAAGCACTGAGCCCACACACGAGCATAGAGAAACATGTGCCCCACTCCCTTTCCCACAGCGCGTCAGTCTTTTGCAGCAGGAACATAAAAACAGACAAAAGGAGGGATACTGCGAGAGTCAGAATGCCAGGAAAGGGATATTCCCTCCACAGCCATAGCAAGTTTGCCCTGTCTACCAATTTCTGCTCGGTGCAGCTGTCACTAGAGCTAAGCAGGCAGTCCCTGCTGTCACAAGTGTTGTGTGCACCAGCTGAGAGTACCTGAGATCCCTTCATCAAGTTTGCATGTACAGAAGGAAAAAAAAACCCCAAACAAACCTTCACTGCTTAGATTGGTGTGGAATTCAAARGTTCTCTGGTGCATTTTACACAGCAAACCAGAGCTGACAGATTCCTTATCTCTAAAAACCTGACTAGAAAGTGAAGGATATGGCAATTCCCCCTTCACTTTTCTGTCATACCACAGAATCACAGAATCTGTGGARTTGGAGGGGAACCACAARKATCATCTTGACCAACTCCYTGCCCTGAAAGCCCATCCYCAAGAGTCACACCATGTTCCTGAGAATATTCACACTTCTTCCACAACTTTGCTAATTTCCCTGCAGCTTTTATCACCTGTTTTTAAAACAGGTAATAGAAGTATTTGGATTACCAAAAAAACTCAGGAGACCTGTCTCTGGAATGCTGTACAACTCTACAGAACTGAAATCTAATCAAMAGACACATTTGAAGAAAATTTGTTCACATGAAGATGCTGGAGCCATTGCAGTCTCAAAGAACATTTTGCCTCCTTGGTGTAATTTCATGCAGTATGTTGGGATTCTTCGGAAGAACCCAAGTGCCCTCACACAGGGTGCAGCATTCTCACCTTCTCTGAAGCATCCTGCTTGCGAGTGGAGTCTCGCCCCCGCAGGCTCTTTGCACTGATCCCTGACTCTGATGTTTGCATCATCAGTTGTGTGGCCAGAAATTGCTGCAAGGAAACCACACTCTGTTAAGATTGTCAGGCAAAACAAGCTCAGTAAGTGCATGTCAGTTAACTATCAGAGACCACAGGCTGGGATTGATTGGGTCAGAGGCAGTTTCAGTTCCTTGTGTGCTGCTCAGAATAAGTTCCCCTATTTACCTCAGAAGCCACAAGTCCTGAGGAACTATAAAACCCCAATTCAAACTCTTAGCCCTGCCAGCTGGGACATTCTGCTTCAAAGGATATTTCAAATAGCATARATTCACAGGGCAGTTTAATGTGTACTTTACATCAACATAAACCAGCACAGCCACCCAAAGAAGCTGTCGCGTCCCCTGTCATTCACTGCTCTTGTTGCTTGTTTCTGTTCCTGAACCACACCCTGGTTCTTGCTGGCCTAAGCATTTCCTTGAAGGAAATTACATTTGAAATTGGTTTGGGATGAACCTATAAAAAAATTTTGCTTGTTACTTTTAACTCACCCACAACCCAGTTCAACACAAAYACCTGAGCTACCATGAGAGATAAGCAGGGAAGGACCCACTGCATTCAAACAAACTGGGAGTGAAACTATGATCTTACAGCCAGACCTACGGACCATGGCAGATGCTCTGTCCTGCACTGGCCTCAGMTCAGTACTTTACCTGGATCTGCTCCAGGACATCTCTCTGCATCTCCACAGCCATGTGGTACACATCATGGTCAGAGCTGTTGTACATCACTGCATTCTGAAACATCAGCATAATATCCCGCTGGAACTCGGCTGTGGTTCGGATCAGCCCGTTCTCAATGTTCTTTTTGATGGTAGATAAATCCATTGGTCTGTGAAAAAAATGCAGGCAAAATTGCAACAAAAATGCTTAACTCTTTCCCCTCTCCTTTGGAAACAGCTCTGAGTCTGTGATGTGCCTAATTACAGCATCTATTTTATTTAGCTGAGTGGGTTCTCCCTGACATGGGCCGTGCTCCCCAGTACCAAGGCCTGGGTCAGAAGACACAAGGTGTCCAGCAGTTACCTGGAAAGGTAACAACAGCCTGAGAGWTTCCTCAGGAGAGGCACCTGCCTTCTCCAGGCATTACTGACAGAGACACTAAGCAGCTAGAGCTGCAGCCACTGAGCTTGAACTGTTTAGGAGAGATTTCAAAAGCTAGCAGCAGATTCTGGTAGMACTTCTAGAAAAGTCCACTATCTGGGGCAGTAAAAAATGCGGATTAAAGAACAGCTTTTAGCAATTCTGAAGGTTAAATCCTACTCTTGGATAAAAACTGGGAGAAACAGATCAGTTTCACCTTACTGATAAGATATTCTGTGCAAGTCAGTGTAATTCACTCAAAGTCAGGACTGTGTACAGGGATGTGCCTGTTACTGACAATGACCCTTTTCTTGGGGAGACCTGCTTCTGACTGAATAATATCAGAAAAAAGACTTTTCCAAGTCTGTATGGCAGGCAAAAACTACATTGTTCCTGCCAGAAATCCCTACAAATATGCAAATATACAGAGTTCTATGACAGAASACTGCTCAGACTCACCTCTGCACGATGCTGTGATAGCCTGGTGCTATGTCATCAGTTACAGGCTGTAGGAAGACGTTGGCATATCTGCAGAGACAAAGAGTTCACTCAGCGCCTCTCCTTGCTGGTAAATATTTGTTTTACACTCTCCTGTTTATTTGTCTGTAACAATATGATTCACCCTCTCCAGGAGAGAGAGATAAGCCTCTGAGATGGGAGAGTGGAGACTTGTCTAGGATTAGTCACTTCTTTCTGCCAAGACATCAAACTCACCTGTGATTAGCTGCAGCTCTCCAAACCAGCATGATGGCTTTCTTCCAGATCTTCTGAGCCTGTATTGCTTCCTGGTCCTCACTGCACACTGAGCTGGGAAAAGAAGAATGTAATTCCTTCAGGAGTCTGCACACTGCCTCACAGCAGAAAACTCATGGTTTGTTTTGTCCTTGACATGCCACGCTAATCCACACCAAAGACAGAGGGAAAAAGTGAGAGCTAGTACTGGAGTGCTGTCTGCACGCTTGCTGTTTTAAGCAAGGAAAATCAGACAAATCATCAACAAATTCTCCCTCAGAACCCACTGAGCAAACCAGAAACGGGAATCCTACACTGCCTCTGTGCCCTGACACTCACAACTGCGAGGAGGCCGGGCTGCTGGGGATGGAGTCGGCGAGCGCGTGGGACTGCAAGGGCGCGTTGTGGACGCTGAAGCCGTCGTCGCTCTCGCTCACGGGGGGCTCGTTATCCATCTCTGAGAGATACCCCTCACCCTGGTCTTCTTCTTTGGGCTCCTCCAAGCTGGCAGCCTCACTGGCACCATCCTCATCATCCTCCTCACCCTGCCCRTCCTGAAACACAGAGTCCATGAGCCGGCACAGCCAGCTACAGCAGCCACRCAGAGCCTCCAAAGCAGCTATGGTTCTGTGAGTTAAGTGATTCTCTGGTTATGATGCTGACAATTGTACAGGCACTTCCACAAAACCCCAGTCTCTCCAGCCTGCCCTGCTTCTCCCCACAGACCCAGAACCACATACACAAACACTTACAGTCTGAAACAATCTCCCCTGCTGCTGCAACTGCAGACTGCTCACTTCTCAGTGCAGAAAGCTGAACAAGCTTTGCTTTTCWGCAGACAGAAGCAGCAGCAGTGAGATGTTGCTAATAAACTCAAAATGACTAAAACCAACTGTGAATTACCTTCATCTGACTCCTAAACAGAGCTTGGGCCTCCTCCTTTATTGACTCTGTGAAAAAAAAAGAAATGCAGAAAGATTGACTCTCCCAAGCAGTCTTTCCTAAAAAAGCTCCTGCACCGATGCCTACGGTCCTGCARTAATTACCACTGTTCCTACACGGATCTTTTCTCCCTCCTCCCCAAAAAACCTRAACCAGATAACTAGCAACTAACCARCTAATAATGTTGCATGTAAAAGATTTCCTAGCTGAATTAAGTTACCTGACAGCTCAAATTTGTGCTGAACATCAGCCTGTGAGGAGTCTTCACTCACATTTGGGACTTGTGGAGGGGATGAATCATCATCAGGTGGGGTCTGGAGGGAAGAGAAATGCACAAATCTAGATGTTTGTGTCAGCTTACTTCAGTGAAGGTGTGGGCACATCTCACTCACCCTAACCTAACTCAAGGCAATGAGGTTCACTAAACACCTTCCCAGCAGCAATTCTCATGGGTGGGGGGAGATACACAAAGGTACTGCCTAAAGCGGAGCTGCTCTGCACATCAGCAGCCTGACTCCCAGGAAAACAGTCAGTCACATTCATTGAAGGGTCACCTTCAACCAGCACTCATCCTTCCTCTAAACTTCTCTCCTACCTGCCACAGCTGCTCCTTTCTTCCCCACACCAGTGCCAGACAGCCTCTCTGACCACATACCTCTGTCTTCACTGGATTGAGCACTGCATCTTCTGCCTGGGACGACTCTATCTTGATTTCAGAAGTCTCTCCTGATGTTACAGCTGCTCTTTGATCTTCTTCTATCTCTTGGTTTCTAAGTTCTGGAGTTTCTGTCACTCTTGCASTTGCTGGTATGGTTTCTTCAGGGCCCAGCTGAGTCTGGTCCTGCTCTGGAAGTTCAGTCTTTATTTCTGACCCCAGCTCACCAATGCCCATTAGGTCACGAATTCCCTTTGCCTCTGGTTCCTCACACTCCAGTCTCTCTTGCTTCACAGTCACAGACACTTGGGGTATCTGGGCCTGTTTCTCATGCTCCTGACGAATTGAATGTTCCCATGGGCCAGGAAGGGTCTGAGGGTCATCGGTATCTTCRCAGAAAGAAGACAGAGCAGCCTCAACAACTGCTGCATCCAGGACTTCAGGGTGGTCGTCCACCTTTATTTTCAAAAAAAAAAAAAACACACAGCATGCAGGCCAAGGTCAGAAACAGGATTAAAGAGCAGTTTGTGTTATTTCGTGCTGAGACAATTGTGGAAATCTAGTCTACTCTGTTTTACAAAGTTGTCTTTCACAACCAGACTTGTATCATTCCCTGCGGAAGTCTCCCATGGAGCTTCAGGTTCAGAAACAGGGCACTCTTGGAAAGGATGCTCAAGCAGTGCTCATCTGTCTGCCAGAGACATGACCCAAACCCTACCCAACACAAGCAAGAAAGACTTCTTTCTGCACTCTGAAAAAGAGCACCAGTGGTCAGACAAACAGCAGTGGTGTCCTTTCTTATGGAACTGGAAAATGACATGAGAATATGCATTTTGGAATGTTTCTTTCTTGCTTGTTTAACTAAACTGGTGAACAGCAATCATTTGAAATGAACCCAGYTGAATGTGGAGCAAAAGGCACCGGCATTCTGCTTTCCCTGTTTACCTTGTCCTCAATGATGGCTATAATATTTCCAACCGTATCGAAGTCCAGCTCTTCCCCCGTRTAGGACACTGCAATATCCATTTTCTCAGCCAAATCCAGATCTTCTTTCCCATCCATGCAGTGATCTTTGGAAGACCCYGCAGTGCTGCCAGCCCCAGAACCCAGGCACTCTTTCTTGATGGAATCRATGATCATTGATATTTCACTGCTGTCCATGGACACTGTCACAGTGTGGGAATCAGTCACTGCCTCCATGGAAACACAAGCTTCTGGCTGGCTCACTGCACAAGGATGAGAGGGACAGTCAGAGACCAAGSTGGAGAAGTCCAGCCCAGATAAACACTGCAGTGGATAAGACCAAGGACCAACCACAAGTATCCCAGGCCCACCCACACCAMCACAGCTTAGATAAATAAAAGACAACTTTAGAGTTTGCTTTCCCACAGGAGAAACAAAGTGAGATCCCAGCCCTTGAACCACAAATCACCAGCACCCCCMGCCCCACCCAGCAAACCCTGTTTAAAACCATCTGTTTACTCCAGAACCCAGCCATAACCATCCTTTTTGGACAGGATGGTGAGCCTAACGTGATAAAGCCCAGCTGAGAGCTCGCTGGGTGCTGATCCCATGGAAGGTTCTGTTTTCCAGCAGGACATGACCTCGGAGTGCGTAATTCAGGGACGCACCTGTGGCTACGCTTTCTGGAGCTGCAGCTGGTGGCACAACGGCTGGTGCTGACAGCGTGGGCATCATGACAATTGTGGCCTGGGACACAGGCTCTACGGGGGGTGGCAGGAGCTTAGCTGGAGGCTCGCTGGCAACAGCGGAGAAGGAAGCAAGAGGTGAGGTGAACTGTGCAGGACCAGCTTCTAAAAGCCGGGAAAGCGTAGGAGCACCTAACAGAGAGTAGAAGGGAAAAGCACATGAGCAAGAAGCAGCCACCACTGAAGTCCACAAAGCCACCACTGGGCTCTTCACTGTCTGGTGGCTTCTTCTGGGAAAAGACACAGAGAGATACCTATAAACAGTCCCAAAAGCTGTACAGAGAACCTGCACCAAAAATGACTCCCACTGTGTGTGCAGTCTGAGGCGGAATCATGCAGCTACAGAACACTGCGCTCACAGTAAGGGCTGCACAGAACAAGGCACACATGCACAGAGATGCCCTTCCAAAGGCTCATCCCAAAACCATTATGGGAAATCTGAAAAACAGTGCTGAGAGAGCCACACAAGGTAAGCCAAGACAAACAGTCATCACAGGAGCTGGGAGGGAGCAGAGGGGATTTCTTTTCAGGTTTTTGCTGAAGAATTCATCTTATCAAAGGCTGCCATTCAATTTATCTGTAACTTCCAGTCTGAATTTACTGAACTGTCTGAACCAAATTAACAGGTCTTTAAAAAAAACAGATGTGGATAAGGAAAGCAAGACTACTGGTATGGAATTCTGTAAGAATGAATGACATAAATTGTCAGTTGTAGACACTGTGATTAAACCACTTGTTGGAAGGAGCTGAGAAAAAAAAAATTCACCTTAGGCAGCTTGTTTTRAAAAAGCCCAGAGCAGAGCCTTGCACTGTCCCMCTCACCCCCACTCTGTGGAACTTCMTCTGGAGCTCAGTGGYATMAYCYTGAACAGATTTCCAAGATACAGCAAAGGGAAGGCACAGGAGAGTTCTCCAGATCCACAGGTTTGATTTGGAATCAGATCTAGACCATTTTTTTCCCAACKTCCTGTCAACAAACCCTTTCTTTCWACACKCARATGCTTGGTATTAGCCAGTGTCAAACCCAGAAAATTAGACTGCATGGATCAGTACTGAATCAAGTCTGTTTCAGTCACTCTTCTTTCTGTAAGGATTAGGATCTTAAAAAAGTGAGGGGTGAGATGGACAAGGCTAGAGAAACAGGAATACAACCAATAGAGAAGCCCCCAAACCAGCCAGATTAGACACCCTTCATCTTTCTCCCATGAGAATTCACAGAACAGTCTGAAGATGCATCTTAAGGSAGAACTGTACAGGGAGAAGCTCGAGTTACCTGAAGCAGCTGGAGATGCAGGGACAGCACCAGGTGCCGACTGCATTTCCCCACTGTGCAGCACTGGAAGGACACTTCCTACCTCCAGCAGCACTCCCGAGCTGTTCATGTGACCAGAAGCCACTGCCATTTCATTTTCACCGACCTGTCAAAGGAGGATGAGACTGAAGTACCCAGAGACACCATCCCACCAGTGATTCTCTGCCAGATATGCACCTCCATGAYTAGGACAACCATTTGCTGTCCGAGCATTTCTTCTGCACTTTTAATCCAGGCTAGTCCCTGCCTGAGGCCCCTCACACAAGTGCAGAACATGAGAGTCTGAAACTCTGTTGCTGATCTTCAGCTGTAGCATAGCTGCAGTGCCACCTTCCTTTGAGATGAGGCCAAGTGCACCAATTGCTCTGACATAGTTCCTCTGTTCAAGAACCTCACAATCCTTTTCACGAGTGTCTCTAGACTCTGAGATGGCACAGAAATATCCCTCATTTTGAGCTGAGAGAAACAGAAGTACCATGTTGGAAAGTAACTCTATCAAGGGCACACAGTGAACCGGTGATGAACCTTGAAAGAGATGTAATCTTGTTCCTACAAAGAAAACACAGCCTTTCACAGCCATTACCTTTCCCTGCTCCACTCTGTGTTACATCCTGCAAACACAAAACCTACGGAACACTTACCCAAGCCAAAAAAATAGAAGAAAACCCGCATCTTACTATAAAGAAAAAAGTGAACATCAACACACCTACTCCAACACACAAGCACTAACCCAGGGAACCCAGGCCTTGAGCTGTTCAAACTGGGCTCTAAGCAGTGCCAGTATCTCCTAAGACTTCCAGAGTCACTAACACCACAWGTGGGCTCTTAGCACAGTGATTTTAGTAACTGTCTACAGTCAGGAGACAACTGAAGCATTCCATAGGTCATAAACCCCATTCAAGGATTCCCTACTCTTATGCTAAGACACATTAAAAATACTGAAACACAACTTCTGGATAAGATGTAAAGAACYGTGAGCCCAGTGTAGGAATCACCAAGAACAGCTCCACAGAGGCTGATGGGGATGATGCTGACTAACAAGTTCCCTCCCCTAAGAAGAAAAATTTCCTGTAGCAAACCCTGCAACTCCAACTCCTTATGACTGAGGGGACAGACAGCCCTATGTGCTGCATGAGCCCTGCAGTCCTGTTGGGAAATKGTCCCACCTCTGTGGCTCACAGGGGTATTTACACCTCTCAGATATCCCTTCTGCTGGGACTCTCACAAAACTGCATGTTTTTAAGAAGTCTTTGCAGATCCCCCTTTTTCTGTGGGACAGTCTGGAGCAATTTGTTTGTGTGCTTGTATATATGAGCAGAGAGCTCCATACCAGCCTGGGGCTTGTGGGCAGGAGACTGCCCTTCTTCAGCAGCTCTGAGAGCAGAGGGGAAGGAGGCGGAGTTGCTTTTTGTCCTAGCATCTTTTTCTGGGGTGAATCATCAGTGACTGGGGTCATGGGGGCATCCAGGGGAGCAGAGCCTGGAGGGGTGTCAGGGATTCCAATGAAGGAGGCAACTGGGGTGCTGGGCAATGTCCCTGGCGTGACCTGAGAAAGAGAAAAACCACACTGTTCAAAGCCACACTCCACCACACGGACCAGCCCCACTTGCTGCTTCCCCCAAGAGCATTGATCCAGCACACCACAGACACCTACTCCATTCACTCGCTGCCCCTACTCCAGGCATGTGCTTTCACCCTTTCCCTGCCCTGCAGTGCCATTTCCCAGGCACTCACAAACTGCCTGGCCAACCCACTGATGCCCCTACACGGCCTTTGATCCAGGCAGCGGATCACCACAGACAAGGACGAGGACATGGATTTTGAGCATTGTCACCAACCACACTACAGCAGTAGAAGTCTGCAAAGCAAGGCAAGGGCTTCTCCCCAGGCCCCTTCTCTGTGATGGATGCAGAGCCCCATGTCCCAAGCTGGACTTCCCCTCCTACCCAGAGGAGGATCCTTACCCCTGGACTGGCCTCATCCCCAGCCGGCTGGGACAGATCTCCCAGGGAATAATCCCCGCCCGGGGAGGTGGAGCCAGCGGGAGAACGAACCATCACACCCGTGAGTCTTCGAGGTGGGTTCTTAATGGCCTGGCGAGCTGGAAGGGAAYAGAAACTAAAGTCAGATTGCATTGCTCCATCCTGGACAGTCCCTGAGAGTTACCTCAGATTTTTATCGGGAGGAACTTTAAGAAAACAATTTATGCTGCAGGAATTTCACACTAGGCTCAGTTCCCAAATAACACTAACTTTGGGTAAGGCACTTCAATTGCGGGTTTCTCGAGCAGAAACCAGTTCCCACCTCCAAATTAAATGCCTCAAGAGTTATGAAGATCTAACCATTCAGGAAAAAAGTCTCTTCCTTTTATCTTCAATGACCAGGGAAAAGTAAAGGTTTGAAAAGCCTGACATTCGACCACAGAGCTCCTTACCAATCCTGCTTCCCTTTGGATACATCTTTTCTACAGATTTTGTTCCTTTTAAAAAAAACCCTGTTACAAATATAGTGCTGGAAAGAGAACATAACCTTTCTCTCCAACTCTAGGGTCAACGAATTCCTTCTGCAGGTCTTAGCAAGACTTGAGTATTTTCTAAATGTTCTGATAAATAGACACATCTCTGGAAAAAGAAGGCAGCTCATTTCCAGCTTACCTTGATAAGCAGCATCTGTAGCCTTCCTCTTGACTTCTGCCTCCTCCTCCTCCATTTTTTTCTTTCTGTATGAAGAATCAAAACCTGCTGTCACAGGGTGTCTCAGTTCCCCTTAATTCCTTCTTCAAAATGAGTTTTACTGACCCGCACCCCGTTATGTCCAGAGAATATGAAACCACCCCTTCAGACTTGGGCTCAAATCCCCCAAGGAGAGGAGCAGAGCCAGAAAACTACACACTGGGCAGGAAATTTCACTTCCACCTGATTGTCAAGAGACAGCAAGCATGGTGCTGCAAGCCATGGCCAAGCCTTTTACTGAGGTAGCCCCCAGAACAGGCTGATTCCCCCCTCAGAGGCCAAAGCATCTGCCTGGCTGCCCCATTTCTCTTAACAAAAAGTATGTGGAGCAAGAGATGCCTGACAAAGAGAGCATCAGGAAACTACAATCTCAGAAGAAATAATTAAATGACCCACATCATAATCTCATTGCACAGCTCCTCCAGTCTGTTATCCATGTGTCCGGCCTGGATCAGCTCTGCATCCTTCTTGAGTTGCCTGGAATCATAAMATCTTTTTACTTTTTGATCACTGAACTGGACACCCCAAGCAGCATTTTCATTCCAATCACCAGCCCACTTAGACAATATTTTCAGGACAGGACTCTCAAACGTGCAACATGTTAACACCTCTGATATGTACCTGTATTTTTCCTGTGTTTCTTTAATAATTTTCTTTAACTCCTCAACGCGCTCTGCAGTCAGTTTCCGCACAATAACATCTTCCACAGTTTCCACAACTTCTCCCTTCTCACCACGTTTTCTCCTACAGAATAAGAGAAAAAAAAGTCACACACAAAACACAAAAAACCCTTTCATATATAGCTCTTCTTTCATATATAGCTGCTTTCTGTCATTCACAACATGGCTTGCACTAAAAATCAACTTCCTCCAATGCCCTTAAATTATATTAGACAGTACAATGCTCAAACGATCCCTTCTGAAAACTTTATTTAATGAACCTGTGTTAAAGTCTTCAGGAATAGATCAAAGATGTAAGTCCACCAAAAATTCTCAATGTGAAAAAAATCATTCCACTCCAAGAGGAAATTCTGCAGTGCCATGAAGAAACATCTATTATTTTTCCTCAATAACTCTATTAAGCCCTTTGATTTTGCAACTCTAGCACTGAAGATCATTCATAAATGAACCAGTCATACACAAATATTACTTTTAAACATCCCATCTTTAAGTTAGTTTAATGTGAAGTCCCCAAACAAAATGTCTGGAATGAAGAGCAGTAAATATCTGAGACCACAAAGTATTGGTAAGAAAACTGTTAAGAAACCACTGCAAAACAGAGACAACTATAAAACATCTCCCGTCTCACTTCTTCTCTTTTCTACTCCTATTCTGAATGAAAAAGTTATATGTAAAACTTCTGATCAGTAAGACTAACATGTAGTGTTTTATTTCAGTGAAACAATGTTATCTTTCCCATCTTTCACACACCCTGATTCCACTACATATCCACAACAGCTATTCCAACTGATTTTTCTCATTCTGGAACCCTCATTTTGGARGAAGTTGGTTGGGGAATAGTGAATTAACAGTGACAAGGACTTTGCTATAAGAACCCATGAGTCCCTTCTAAGCTGCTGMAGACTTTGTACTCACTTAGGGGTCTCCGTGGTCTCCAAGAGCTCTGAGTACTGAGATGCACAGTGCTGAGAARAAACAAAGGAAGTCAGAGAACAGTTTGCTTGCCCAAACAGCAGGACACACCAAAATACATGGACATCCACAAATTCCTGAGGCAAGGAATTTCACACCTCAACCATATACTGGTGAAGAATCTCTTTAGTTAGTCTTACTTAATAGCTGTGGACAAAGCACGGAATTAATCTTTAATTCATCCTCAGTATGGCATCTTTGATTGTGTAGAGATTTAGTGTCCAAGACTCAAATGTCAGTATCTTACCTTTTGGGAAAACCAGTCAGGTGGACGTCCTGGCTCTGCAAAAGGTTTGATGGCTCTGCTGACCGAGACCCTGGGGGAGAGAAACAGCAACTCACCATCAACTCACCTTCTCCCTCAACCAACATGCAGAGAAAAGATTCAAACCTGTCTTGACATCATTGAATAATGACCCTAAACATGATACCCTCACCAAGGAGTTGTTATGTTGTACAAGACTCAAAAATACTTGCCTCATCCTAATAAGCAATAACTTCACTCTTTTGCTTTGAGAAGCAAGTTTCTTGCTTCTGGTTACATGATTACATTTCCACAAAATCCTTACTTTATTGAGAACAATGAAGCAAAACAGAGCTACAGGTTCAGTGCACATGAATCTGTTACCAAATATCACTATTGTCCACAACTCGTCTTGTCTAATTATAAACACAGAATCATAGAATGGGTTTGGTTTGTTTCAGGAACAAAAAATCATTTTGTTCCAACTCCCTGCCATAGGCAGGGACACTTTTCACTATCCCAAGTTGCTCCAAGCCCCATCCAACTTCCAGGGATGGGGAGCCATAGTTGCCCTTCTCAGCATCTCACCACCTTCACAGTAAAGGTGTTTTGCCTGATCTCCAATCCAAACTTCTCTGTCAGTTTGAAGCCACATCCCCTTGTCCTGACACTCCAAATACTTGTCCAAAGTACCTCTCCAGCTCTCACCACTCTTTAATTTGATTAACACGCCTCCAATTTTACACAGTAGTTATGAAGCCAACAGAATATCTGTCCAGGTGCACCTTTAACACCCAATCTTCTTTCTGAACAGAGATAGTGGGGTCACAGCCCATGCCTTGCCCCGGCACCCGCTGCTTTGCACATGGCGCCCGTCTCCCCCGCTCCCGTACCAGTTCTGATCACCGCTGCGCATGACGGAGGAGGCCAGGCAGAGCTTCTCGCGGATGGACCAGGGCTCGGTGGGGCCGGCGCTCAGCAGCTTGTGCTCTGCGGGACAGGGCAGGAGTGCGCGGGGGCAGGGACCGGGCACACCGGGACTCGAACCCGCGGTTCCCACAGCTGGCCCCTCCCCTCCCGGGCACTTTGGCCCCATCCTCCCGCCCCACTGGCCCCGCCCCGCCCCGCGCCACCGTCGCCTCTTCCCGGGAAGATCCTTCGCAACCGCTCCGTTCTCCTCGGGTCATTCCCCTTCCCCTTCTCCTCCCCAGCCTCGCCGCCGCTCGCCCCCGCCGCGTCTCCCGCCCAGCTTCGCACTCACTCCCCGGCCCCGCCGCCATCTTCCCCGCCCGGCCCTCAGGGAGGCAGGGGCGGCCCCGCGCGCAAAGCCCGCCGGGAGCTGTCCGAACTCCGCCACGCCCCCTCCGCCGTCTGCGCTCGCGCCTGGGTGGCCAGTAGCCCGGGCCCCGCCCCTTTATGCCAACGGCGGGCGCTGATTGGCCGCGGGGCGCGCGTGCGGCGCTCCCATTGGCGGAGCGGGCGGGCGGCGAGGTTTGAAACCGCGACCGTGAGCGAGGAGCACAGTGGGGCCAGCGGAGTTGTGGGGGTGCCTCAGCGGCGGAGGGTGAGGGGCCGGCGGCGAGTGTGAGGGGCCGGCGGCGAGTGTGAGGGGCCGGCGGCGAG